>NC_135251.1:14107404-14410434 GCF_964204865.1 Styela clava | reverse complement strand
CATGATAAAATTTTCAATTTCTTAAAAGTAATCTTTAAACTTTTAATGATACATATTTAACAAGAAACTTTTAATTGAATAGTAGAAACTAAACAATGAAACAAAAAATTTCAAGAGGTAAAGGATAAATATCATAAAACTTATAAAGTAATAAAAATATTATAAATGTGAAAAAATAATTAGATTTGTGTTAGCTCCAGATCCGGCTCCCAACTTTTTTGGTGAGCTCGGCTCCAGCTCAGACTCCCCATCCCTAAGGGCCACAAGACTTTGTTAAATTAAGAATTAGTTTTGTAAAAATAGTCCCATAAAAGATATGTTCTACATTGTCAGTTTGTCCAGTGAACTAAAACATAGAAGCACTCTACAAAAATTAAGATTTACTTTGAATATCCTTCCACATGAACTTGATTTCTTGAAAATGTTACAGACCATTGAGATATCTCTTTTGTTACCATATCCTGTAATAAAATTGGAATTGGATTTAATAAAAGAATATAAATTGCAACTTGCACAACCTTGCCAAACTTAACTTCCGTACAGGAAATTAAGAAATTGAATAAATAAGTTATTAAATTACCTTAATAATATTCGTAATAATAACAAATGATTGAATAATATATATTTATTTATTTGCGATATTTATGAAAGAAAACTTTCATATAATACTTACAGCTGAACTTGTTATGTTTGATTTGTCTCTGTCTGAAGGTTTATATTTCGAAGTAGATTTGATTGAACTCAATGGCGGAGAATCTTTATCAAAACAAGTTGACAATTCATCAACAGGACATAGTGAAGTTGTTGCCTTTTTATATTTCTGACCCGATTTTATCATTTTCCTCTTTCCTTTTGGTGTTTTTGCAGATATTATTTCATCAACAGCAAGACATTTCATTGTTTTATCCTTATTTGAAGAAAAATGCAAAACTACAGGTGTTCTCTGTGGTGTTTTTTCAGCACACAAATCACCGCCAATCACAGATTTTTGTCCAATGCTATGTCCACTTACAGAACATCCTTGACCCTTTGACTCAAATAAAACATCATTTTTATCAGACTCAAACAATGAGCATTGTAAATCATTTTCTTTGTCATTGTTTCGAGTTGGGTCCGAAATTTCATCATGTTCATTTTCATGAAGGATTTGCAAATGACTATTGCCATTCTCCACAGGTAGCATCGCTTTTCTACCATTTTGAATAGATGATAATTTCTTTTTTGTCTTTGATGAATACCTTTCGTTTGATGTTTTTTGTTTTGTAAAATCATTGTTTATTGTTTTTCCTTCAGTGTTTTCTCCATTTTTCTCAATTAGAACATTTCTTCTCTTAGTTGAAAGACTAAATATAATGTTTCAAAAAACATAGGACATAAAAATAGGTATATATAGTCAGTATAAAGTAGCTAGTAGACATTTAGATTGATTGCACAACAACTAGGGCCATAAAGTATGAGAAAATTCATAGCTGACCCCGATTCCAAACTTTGAGCCACATAATTAATAAAATTTACCCTTGCTGACTCCAGACTTCCTGCTAGCAAATATTCTGCTTGAAAACTTTGACTCCGAACACCACAATAGAAGTATGAAATTCAGACTAGGACTGAAAACTCCGAAAAATTCAAAATTTCTGTTTCGCTTCTGACTCTGGACTCAAGGGTGCTAAATGTGATTGTGGCCCAGACTATGATTCTTAGTCAAAAGTGAATGAACGGTTGTCAAATATTGACTTAATGGTTCAATCCCAGCAAATCAAAGACGTGAAATCCTATATCAGTATATATTATATATCAAAAGTATTTTAGCTGGTATTTCATTAAACTTACCTTTCATTATTTTCCAACGGTGATTTTTCAAGAAATGTTCTTGGATGTACGCAAATAGAACTTGGAGTTCCATTGAATCTGAAATATTTCAATAGTTCTGATGTTTTTGTTGATTTTCTTGATATTTCCGATTCTGAATCACGCCTGAAAGTCTCATTCTCTTCGGCATCTCCAAAACATGATGCACTGTATCCCAGTGGTATACTATCATTCAAATCAGTAAAGTCTTTGCTCATATTTCAATAATTTAAAGGCTGTCAAGAAATATAATTTTAGACTTTCAAGCCAGTTTGACCCGCTTTGCATATCGCATAGAAACAATTGGTTCCTCCAATTGCTCATAAGCTGTGACCCACCCATATGAAATATAACAACTCCCAAGGTGTTTGGAAAAGCTATAAATACATCTAATATAAATAAACACTTTCGGTCGGTGAGGAAACAACGACGCTGTGTCATGCAATAACCTTGTGTTAACTAAATTATTATTATTTTTTTAAATAGAATGAAGCCATTTTTTTCTGATTTGAATTGCTGTTGATTCAAATCACTTCGATTCAAAATTCTGAAACTTACGGTACATTCCTAATTCAGTACCGGAGTCAAAGTCAGTCAAGCAGTATGTTAGTCGAATTTCAAGGCGCTTGTTCACTGAACGCCGTAAGTACTTCTAGTTAGCGTGGCCCAAAAATTTTTTGTATATCTTATTTCTAACCCCCACCTGACTACGTCATCCAAACATTACGTCACTACGACATCAAAATCATGTCGTAGAGCTTGCCAAAGAAAAGCTACAATCACCCAAAATGACATCTCCGCCGACGATGACGAACTCGCTAATGCCAGCTATCTCTCTCATATTGGGATCGTTACGATGAGAAAATGAGAGAAATAGCTTGCTTGATTTTGGGTGATCGTCTGTGCGTTTTAGACGGCAATCCGTATACTTTGACGGACCTTATTTTGCCACTGTAAAGTTGTAGTGACTAATTGTTGGATGATGTAGTCAGGTGGGGGTGACGTATGCGAAACTGGTTATGCCACGTCAACTAGAAGTACTTGACGGTATCTAGTGAACTAGTCCTGTCAGTACGGCACACTATACAAATCGAGTGACATTGTCCCGTTTCAGAGAAACCCATTTTACCAATGATTAGACACCCCTCTTAGAGGGCTGACGGCTAACTTGCCATAGACAAATCGTAAAAGTAAAACAGCCATCTTTCCATCTCCCTCCAGTGATTACAAGAAGAGCCTCCGCACAGTTGCAGGCTAACCTGTTACCACGCCGTCGCATGGCGAGTTAGCCTGCACCCCTTTGGAGGACGTCTGGACATGGTTGTCCCTCAATATCAGTTAAAATAAAAGTGCGCAAAAAACTACGAAGAAGCGCAATCTAAAAACGTGATCAATGAATTCCTTCGAAAAAAAATACCGTAATCCGATTTACGGAAGGAAAAAAATGTGGCATTCAAGAGTTTTGAGCAAAAACGGCAATTTTAGTCATGTGACGGCCGCGATTAATTTAAATTATTATCAAGACAAGCATGGCGCGATATGCTGCATTTGTCGTCACGCTAAATGCCCCTCGTTTGTGGGACACATGAAGTGTTTGTTTCATTGAACCAAATGACGAAACATTATTGGAATTTGGATAGTGTGCCCTATTGCCTGTAGTCTCAATTCCGCAATCAATATTCCATGTCTATCGTTAAGCATCACCATTCCCAATAATTTCCCATGTTGTGATTTTCAGAGTACGTACTGGTACCAGTATAAGATAAAAAAAACCCATGGAACAAGTGTTTGATTGTGACTTGTACCGGTAGGCCTATTGTATTTCTGAGATCAAACTTATGTCTGCGTCGTATCCCTTATTATTATTTATAAAATACATTTATTTTAAAAATTAGATTTGGCATATAGGCACGCCAGCATGTAAACAAAAAAAATAAAAACAATTTACATACGGTATTTACATACGATAATTACATACTGCATACGGTAACGTTCCACCCTACCTGCCTACTGCTGTACTGTACTGCTGCATTCCATCATTCGAATATGGTTGTTTGTGCCGGTTTTTCCCACTTGGTTTAAGTATATATATTTGGTTTTTCCCATTTATATTTACAGTATACACTTTGGCTTTTCCCGCAAAATTTTCAATAGTTGATCTCTTCAATACTGACATCGCGTGGCACAAATAGAGAGGAGAGAGAAAGAGAGTGAGATTTATTATTTGCAACTAGAATAAAACATACAATAATCATGTCGAACTCAATTTTATAAACGCAATTGTATTTGTGTCTAACCTATGGTGTATATAAAAGTGATTATTTACAATATACAAAAAATATCCAGAAACAGGTATACCCTAGATCAGGGGTCACCAACCTTTTTGAAGGCGAGGGCTACTTTCTGGGTACCGATTAAGCCGAGGGCTACCAGTTCAATGTGAACACTTTTAAAAAAGTCAATTAGCGTGCTTGACCCTCAATTATTGATAATTACCGGTATTTAGTCAAGTAAAAAACATTGATAAACTTTGGGATTCTTCAGGAAATCAAACGATTATCACAACGTAGCAAATGAATTACTAGCAATGACACTTCCATTTTCAAACTGAGTGTTTTTTAAATTGATTTTAAAATGATCCCCTACAATAATATTCTCGGAAAGCACAGGTCCACAATGTACCTACTTATTTACAAACACCCTGCATAGCCCTAAGATGAAAAAACCTAACAGTTGTACTGCCGAATGTTACATTTACAAACACATTTAACTAATTATAATTATAAATATCTTGTTTTCAACAAGGAGAAAACCAAAATCGAACAAATCTAGTCTAATGCTCTTCACCATAGTGTGTTGTACTCCTGCGTGTAACTTGACACTGTAACTCTGAGCGGGTCTTGCAGATTTTCATCAGTAAGGCGTATTCCGTGCTTAGTTCCTTGTGAAGTTCATGTCAAAAAATGTTGATTCACCAAGATACCTAGAACCAAACACTGATCTCGTAACATAGGATTGCTGTTTGAATTAAAAGGTGAGCTTTTTCTGCCCGTACTGCGCTGACCAATGAAATATGACAAGATGTGAAATGTCCCTTCGCTTTGTCGTCGTTATAAACTCCCCGCAAATGAGACATACGCAATCTGTTTTCACGGTGGTAAAAGGAAATCCACCTCCCATTCATCATGAAAATGGTAGGTTTTCTTTCGTTTTTCTGCCATTTTTCTTTGAAATCAATAATCGTATTATTGGCATTGCTGCTCCACAAATCAACGAACACGAAAAAACGCCAGTTCGTGGAAGGCGACATCTGTGTGATAACCTGTGTCATAATTGGGAGAGTAGTAAATAATCCGTTACGTTACTGAGGTAAAATGAAAGTTAGAATGATCGTTGTCATAATGGACCTTTCCCCGACCTTTGACCCCCGAAAG
This sequence comes from Styela clava, assembly GCF_964204865.1. Taxonomy (NCBI): domain Eukaryota; kingdom Metazoa; phylum Chordata; class Ascidiacea; order Stolidobranchia; family Styelidae; genus Styela; species Styela clava. The sequence continues at coordinate 14,405,152 of NC_135251.1, read as the reverse complement.
ATTCTTCCTATACTTTACCATTGCAAAATGTTCGGAGCTATTTTAAGAGTGCCTTTGCGAGTTGGAGCCTGTAAAATGGGGCATGTGTTTCAAACCACCATCATGATTCATCGCATACAACAATCTGTTTTTTAAATATATCGGTAAAGAGCCTAGTTTATCACAGCTATTTCCACATTAATTTTTTATTACTGCATTCAAAGTAAAACTTCTAGGAAGACAGAGTAATCATTGAAATATCTGATTTATATTTAAGTTTCCGCAACACAACTGAAAACTTACGAGTAGAGTTCAAAAACGCGAAGACGAGGTAATGTTTACGACCACGCTTGAAAATCTGTCTGAGTGAGAAATGTGTCTGAGCGGATGCGAAAAGGGAGCATTGTTTCGTCACTTTTTGCATCTTGCTGATTGGCCAATGTCACGAAGTAAACAAGGAAGTCGATGCTCGGGGAAAGGTCCATAATCAACAGGGGTTTATTCCCAGTTCCCAAATAAGACTTAAGTGTGATTTATACAAGAATAACATGACAAAAATTATTTGATGTAACTTACTCATAAGCGCCGGTATTAAGCTCTTTTTGGAACAGACCTGCGGGCGACTCATGTGGTCTTCACGGGCGACTTGGTGCCCGCGGGCAACAGGTTGGTGACCCCTGCCCTAGATGGAGCGATATGACCATGCGGTCATCAAAGTTAATTTATGAAGAGTCTCGGTCTGGAAATTATTAGGGGTGAGTTGAGTTGTATGTACAAAATATTATATTATGAAGAATACATTTTAATAGAGTGAATCGACAATGAACGAATAGTACTACAATATGAATTTGTATATATACATGAACTACAAACAGAACAGCAATAATTCAGCCTCTCGAAAAGGAAGAATTTTAATAAACGAGCGACTCATATTCATTTTTGAATACAATTCTCGATACATCAACTTAGAAACAATTAGTACTCATAGATAAATTTGCTACATGACCATGATCTGAAGCAGCGAGAGTTCAGCTTGACAAGTAAGACACTTTTCTCGAATTGTGTTAGGCTTAGATATTTTTAATGTTATTCTAGCTTCTCAGGCACACAGTTATGAAGAAATTAGGAAAAGACTGATACAAAGAAACAATGAAGAAATTAGGAAAATACTGATACAAGGAAAATCTACAGATTGAATGGAAATATTTTTACAAATTTTATTAGGCTTAGATATTGTTAATATTATCTTAGCTTCTCAGGCAAAGAATTTTGAAAGGCACCGGAGAAATTAAAAAAGACTGAAACAGAGACAAATCTAAAATACAGGTAGGTATGTCACATGTGTTTTATTAGGCAGGCTTCCTCCCTTTTATCTGGTGTTCATTTTGCTTTTAGTTCGATATGATATTTTTCTTATTATATAAAAAATGCACGAAGTATTTTGTTTATTGCCGATATTAAATATTTATAAAGCTTTTCTTAGTAATATGCTGTAACCATATTTGCCTATCTCATTAGTCTTAATCATTATCAAAAAGACTGAAACAGAGACAAATCTAAAATACAGGTAGGTATGTCACATGTGTTTTATTAGGCAGGCTTCCTCCCTTTTATCTGGTGTTCATTTTGCTTTTAGTTCGATATGATATTTTTCTTATTATATAAAAAATGCACGAAGTATTTTGTTTATTGCCGATATTAAATATTTATAAAGCTTTTCTTAGTAATATGCTGTGACCATATTTGCCTATCTCATTAGTCTTAATCATTATTTTCTCTTCTATTTTTGAGATATTTTCAAAAAGAAACAGGATATCGTGACACCGACAAAGAAGAAAAGTAATAACAGGGCTTGCCAAGTTTTTTTTTGTTTTTAATATTTTATTTGATATAGATAGTTTTAGACCCATTCCCGACATTAGGAAAAATAGGGTTTTTATTAGGCTCAGATATTTTTAATGTAATTCGAGCTTCTCAGGCAAAGAACTATGAAGGCACTGGAAAATATGATGAAAGACAGATACAAGAAAAATCTACAAATTACATGTAAATATTTTTACGAATTTTATTAGGCTTAGATATTTTTGATGGTATTCTAGCTTCTCAGGCACGGAATTATGAAGAAGTTAGGAAAAGACTGATACGAGGAAACAATGAAGAAATTAGGAAAAGACTGATAAAAGAATCTACAAATTGAATGTAAATATATTCACAAACCTCGTTAGGCTTAGATATTGTTAATATATTCTTAGCTTCTCAGACACAGAATTTTGGAAGGCAAAGAAGAAATTTAAAAAAGACGGAACCAGAGACAAATCTAAAATACTGGTAAATAAGTTACATGTGTTCCATTAGACAGGCTCACTCTTTCCACCTAGTGTTTATTTTGATTTTAGTTCTATATACAATTTTTCTGATTATATTAATACTGATACAATAATGCACGAAGTATTATGTTTATTGCCGATATTGAATATTTGGTGCTCCCGAAGTATGCGAACCAAGATGGCGGACATCAGAACGTAACATGGGTAACAGTTAGGGTTAGGCGATAATTTTTTTCCAATTTTCTTTATTTTAGTCCTATTATCAGTTCGAAGACTAGCCAAGAGCCTCCCGTAGTATTTATACCTAAAATTATGGCCTAACCCTAACCTAGTACACATATTACATTCCGATGTCCGCCATTTTGGTTCGCATACTTCGGGAGCCCCGAATATTTTTTAATGAGGTTTTTTTAGTAATATGCTGTGTCCATATTTGCCTATCTTATTTGTCTTAATCATTATTTTCTCTTTTATTTTTAAGATATTTTCTACAGGAAACAGGAAATCGTGACACCGACAAAAGAAGAAAAGTATTAACAGGGCTTGCCATTGCTTTTTTGTTCTTAATATTTCATTTGTTAGAGTTATATTTAGACCCATCCCACCATTAGGAGGGATACCCGCCATTAGAAATGATGGGGTTTTTATTAAGCTTAGATATTTTTAATGTTATTCTAGCTTCTCAGGCACACAGTTATGAAGAAATTAGGAAAAGACTGATACAAGGAAACAATGAAGAAATTAGGAAAATACTGATACAAGGAAAATCCACAGATTGAATGTAAATATTCTTACAAATTTTATTTGTCTGAGATATTGTTAATATTATCTTAGCTTCTCAGGCAAAGAATTTTGAAAGGCACTGGAGAAATTAAAAAAGACTGAACCAGAGACAAATCTAAATTACCGGTAAGTATGTCACATGTGTTTTATTAGGCAGGCTTACTCTTTTTATCTGGTGTTCATTTTGATTTTAGTTTGATATAATGATTTTCTTATTATATCAAAAATGCACTAAGTAATATGTTTATTGCCGATATTGAATATTTATTAATAAAGCTATGCTGTATCCATATTTGTCTATCTTATTTGTCATAATCAATATTTTCTCTTCTATTTTTGAGATATTTCAAAAAGGAAACAGGATATCATGACACCGACAAAAGAAGAAAAGTATTAAAAGGGCTTGCCATGGCTTTTTTGTTTTTAATATTTTATTCGGTATAGATAGTTTTAGACCAATTCCCGCCATTAGGAATAATAGGTTTTTTTTAGGCTTAGATATTTTTAATGTTATTCTAGCTTCTCAGGCACAGAACTTTGAAGGCACTGGAGAAATTAAAAAAAAGACGGATACAAGGAAAATCTACACTTTACATGTAAATATTTTTACAAAATTTATTAGTCTTTAATATTTATAATGATAAGAAGTTTCATTATATGAATTTTATTAATAAGTTCGATTCTATTGAATATTTTTTATTAAATGTTTTTTTTTTCAGAAGATCACGATAAGGTATAATATAATGTATTGATGACTAGGTTTTTATAATTTTGACAAGCCACTATTTGTGGGAGTTTGGAGTGTCCATTGTGGTTTCATTGGTAAAGGTCATGTTTCCCAAATTGGCCAAAATAGGTAATTCGTTTGGTATTTAAATATGGGCATTGCGTTTCAGATTTTTCTGGAGCGCGATAGGACCCCATCAAAAAGTCCTAACGAGTAGGAAAACCGACACCTCTTGGGTCCACATGGAAGCTCGGTACTATATTTTAACAGTTTAGAACAGAGGTTCCCAAGCTTTTTTCAGGACGACCCCAAGGACAACTTTCAATTGTCCAGTGCGACCCTAGGTCAATATATATATTTTTCATGAAACTTTAGAGCTTTTTTCACTGGAGTTTTGAAATTGGTCATGTGCTGGTATTAAGTAAAATAAGCTAAAACCAAATGGTGATGTCACAATAAGCACTTACATTTTCTATAGCATAAGAATAGAGCAATGCTTATGAGCCAGTTTTACAGTAAGCCCTGGTACAAACTGCTAAATTTAACATAATTTGTCAAATCTTAGATGATTTGTACATTCATCCTCTACCATTCAGCGACCCCATGACCTGTTTGCGACCCTACCTACTTATCACTCCGACCCAATGTGCAAATGCAATGTTACTATATGCAATGAATATAAATTACTTACAAATCTATTTAGAATATTTATTTAAATATGTGACTACTCTACTAACTTTGCAATATGTTTTAGTTGTATTTTGCCTCTTGACGTACCGGTACGATCATTACATAAAACGCCGTGGCTTGATCTCCTCACATTCAGAACTTCTTATGCATTAGCATTTAGGCTTAACAATACATTATAGTTTCAATCTTTATTAAACTGAGCGATGAGAAACTAGATTTAAACGCCAAAAACAGAGGTTGAACACCTTACTTGCCAATGGCGAGGGAGCTAATTTCTGGAATGAGTTCTCACTATACGTCATCAAAGGCCGTTTCAAAACCTGGGTCGATTTTCGTTGAAGCGGTTTTTAAAAATTCATAAGTAGAAAACTAAGTCCACTTTATGCAAGCGGTAAACGTTAAAAATCTTAAAAAAATATATAGAATCAAATTTTCCACAAAAATGTTTGCGTGATAACCCACCTTCAAGGGCAAACTTCTAACACCAAATGAATTGTAAACAACCGACTGGCAATGATTCGAAATAATAAATAAACAAGAATGAGAGAAAAAGTAAAGTCCGATAAAAGGTTTTGTTTACGCCGACATGCCTATTCCTGCCCAGCGGCGAAATTGCTTTAAAATAAAAGTAATTTATAACAAGCAGCAATGGCCGATATTTCATGAAATGAACCCGGTCAAATATATACAAAATAAAACAAAGAAACTTTGTCTGTAACATGTTACGTCGAAATGTTATTAAATTAATTTAAGTCTCCAGTCAATTGCAATGAAATCCGTTACTGTAACGCATAATTACTTTTTCCTATTTTGAATTTGTGTTGTGAATTCTTGCACGACGAAATAAACTTATTGTCTATTGTCTTTGCTTAAGATAGTTATTTAACCCGATGTCAGTCATTCAAAGCTTGCACAAGGTTTTAAAATGCCAGCTCAAGCCCCATAAACGACGCTCCAGAAGTGTGTGTACAAATATGGAGGTAACTAATATTGTTCGCCCACTTTACATCAAAGACTGAAACCTATGGTAAGGGGTATATTTACTTGGCGAACATAGGCAGTCGCCGATTTCAAAATATAACTTAAATAAGGAAAATTTGAATAAAGTTATGGATTAACCCTAACCCAGTTCACATACTACGGGAATATATATATCCTAAAACAGGGATGGAGAACCTTTTTCGGTTAATGGGTCAAAAATTATATTTTTATCGCGGATCAGAAGAGAGTAGGTCACTGATATTTAATCAATGTTTGTATCTTAAGAAACTTCTGGAACAAATCTTATCTAAGCTTCTGTTGGTGTTGGTGTAGGTTTGGGATTATGCATCACTTCTGTTGTGGACTTTTAATGGCTCTCGATTTTATGAAATTAGAGTACGAAAACACGCATATTAATTACCAAAAACGTTTAGGATGATGCGGAAAATTATTTTACGGTTCCAAATAGTTTGGAGGGAATTCCACTCTGATAGTGTTATATTTTTTGATCATCTTTCAACCCCATTAGTGCACTTTTACACTGACCCATTGGTATTTAAGCTTTTGTTTTCTCAACGGCATTGTAGGCAGCAAACTGATAAAATGCAAAGTAGCATCTAGTTCTCGTATAAACCCTAAAACAGTCAGCAGATGCCCTTCCGAAAGGGACAAGACGTTGCGAGAAATGAACAGATCAATTGCATTGTTATGTCATAAACGATGTCAAAGCCAATAGCTGAATTACGGTAAACAGCGTTGCAGACATGCGTCCAAGATTAGAGGTTTTAAAAAAATACCATACCGGCTCGGAAATATAAATTTGAATATGAGCGATCGCAGCCTTGACTGCCCAACTGACGGTACATTATAATAGTCTAGTCTAGTTATTGCTAGATAAATTTGAAGCCGGTTTTATCAATTTTTATCACTGATATGTTAGCATTTTTTTTTTATTTCATTCGTGCCTTGGTGGGTCACGAATAAAACGAGGTTTTGACACTTTGTGACCCGCGGGTTAGTGGTTCGCCATCCCCGTCCTATATACTTATGGCAATGTGTGAAAAATATGAACCAGCTTGCAATTTTATTCACAATTACCAGAATAATAATGAAGTGAAAGCGTGCAAGTATTCGCCTGAAGCAGCGGGCTTGTAATCTTGTAATTTTCATGGCATACGACGCATCTGTCGCACTGAAGCTGACGTTTGCTATCTGTGCTCAAATCGTGCGGTACTTTCAGTTGATCAATTTTTTGCTGGCATAGTTTCGGAAGAATCACAAAGTTGCAGAATAAACGCAATAACGTTTGTAAATAAGATTGTAGTTTATTATTTTTAGGGCAAGATCAGTTGAATGAAACGTAATGAAGACTTGGATAATGCTGTCAGACAGCACTAAACACATATATAGTTCAGTACCGGCAGGCTGGAGCTGCTAGGACATGTTACCGTAAAAGATTGAGAATCACTGCATTAAAAGCAATAATGTGGCAGTAATGAAAATGGGCACCACAGAAATTTCCGCACTTCAGTAATTCACGTAGCCGATTTTTTAATGGTCTCAGTGTTTAGACTAATTCACAAATTTGAAACACATACCTCGATATTGGCCAGTTGAAATAAAATACTCAAATAATAACTTGACTCTCTTTTTGTATGTATGAAAGTATGGAAAAGCTGACTGAACGTAAGAAATTTGGTTCGTGAATTCACTCCCAATTTATCTTACGCATCTTATCGCGATTACGCATTTTTATTGAAAAAACTAAAATGAACTAGAAGTAAAAATGAGATATCATTTTATTTTCACGAATAAAGTAAACGCAAACAATAGTTTCAGATTAGCGACTTCCATTCAGCTATAAATACACTCGTAAATATATACTATACACTTGCTTCCAAACAATTCAGTATGTGTATTGTAATTTTTGGGAGTTCATAGCCTTGTCGTGGGCTGTCATGCGTGGCGATGTTAAATAAGTAATATTCTGGTACGCCCGTTCTTCGTCAGTAACGGTAGCGCAGGGGGTACGTGGAGACCTTAGATTAGATTAAACATTAGGCCATTCATCGGGAGTTCAAACCTCACCGAGCTGTAGGGCAGGATCAGCACACCATACAGGTGGTCGTGCTGAAAAGGGAGCCGATTGCAGGACAGTAGCCTGGGGAAATTAAAAATGGTGAAGGTGGTGGCAGCAAACATGGGCAGACAGCAGTAGGCAAGCCGCCAAGGAGAAATGATAGGCCATCAAAATGTCGCAATTGTTAGGGCAGGATCAGCGCACAATACAGGTGGCAGTGGCAAAAGGAAGCAGGTGGTAGGGCAGCCGCCAAGGAAAGATGATATAGACTAGGGTTGCCATACCATCCGGAAAATTCCGGACATGTCCGGAATTTAGGGTTGAATTTTGCGTCCGGAAAGAATTTTAAAAAATGCTCAAATGTCCGGAATTTTACTGAATCTGCAATCGTTCTGTGAACACTGCTAATGCAGAACATTGTTTATTAATATCCTTCATTACTACAAGAGGAAAATGCGTGCCCATTGAAAATAGATACCAATTGAAACGTTTATTTTTCCTGATCTTGCGTTGTTTTGATTGTGACGCAACAATGTGAAATTCACGGCTTTATAGGCAAACTGTGCAATCTCTAAAGACAGCGTACTTCGAGCATTGGAGAAATAGATTATGGTTATTGGAACTAGGGGGAGTTTTTAAGAATTCATTAGATGGGCAGGCGACAAGGGCAATAATATCAACACGAAGATTTAATTTAGTTACATAAGGTCAATGAATTGTTGTTGCAACAAATTGATAGTCAATATATCATAACTTTGTTCGGTGTCTGATTACCGGAGGTTCGCGTTGACAGAAAAAAATTGACAGGAAAAAGGTTGAGAACCCCTGACTTGGAACTTTCTTGAACCGTTGTGCTGAATATAAATTGGTTAGATATAGATCACATGCTGCGAAAGTTACTAGAACATTCCATCTATAAAAGCAGGCGATTTACCACATTTATCAGAGATTAACTTAAAATGTCATAGAGGAGGAAGCCTAGTGAATTTTTGATACAGAATTTTTGACTGCTGACTGGGCTGCGTTTATTGCATGGATTATACTGAGTAGCTTTGCTAAGTATTGTTGATTGACTGGCTTAGCCCAAAGCGTATATATAATACAAGCGAGGCAACGCTCTGACAATGGACGCCATCTTGTGCCTATTGTTCTCGGCCATATAACACGGCGCCTTATGGGAAGTTCTCACACAATTATTGAAACATACCTAATATTTTCATTAATATTTTAGATAGAAAGATTTTGAAGGTCGCATTTTGAAGTAGAAGCTTAGGCGAACATGATGATATACTTTCATGTTTGCTAAATTGCATTTATAGTACATTAAATTGTCTTTAAATACAAGTATGCCGGTTTCGAGTTGCTTCCGAAGTAAGTTGGCCATTCTCATCGTCATAATTGACCATTTGACAATAGCGATCTTTGTGATGTCACAGATGGGCAGTTGTATTTATTCGTCGAAATTACCTCGGGACTCAAATTCGCTTCAATGGCCGTTTCCATTTTCGGGTCAACATTTTCTCGCCTGTCAAGCTCCATAATTCCCGCCTGCTCAGCTCCGAGCTGCGCTAGAAGACCAAATGACATTGTAGGATTGTTGAGGTGGCATTATACTCCGTCAAATCGGCGTATCACTCTAAAAGTTTCCAAAAAGATGACCAAAAATGGTTCTACGTTGTGTTTGTGGCCAAATTTAACGCATTAGATAGTTTTTTTATTTTTAATTGCGTTATATATTTAAGTAGCATATAGCTTAAAGTTCAAAATCCACCCTTCGGCTTTATTCTAGCCCTTATAACAGCTGACTTATTGGATTCGGTACAACAACACGACGAAAATTTCCCATAAGACTCCATTGTTTCGCGTTTTCCCAATATGGCACAAGATGGCGTCCATGAACCTGTTTTACATTAGGCAAGTTGGTTGCCGGCCCTTGGCTTAGCCTGGATTGACGGACTGATATCTTATTTGGTCGTTACTTGCCACAGTTATCTACCGTTTATTTATGATTATTATTATCTGACTTTTTAGCCGTTTCGTTGAGCAGCTGCAAGTGTATTTGATAGCAACTAGTGCTAGTCCCTTATTAAGTTAGCTGAATACAAAAGTTTTATACCACAAAGCTTTACTTGTGGAATTCGGGATCGAAAGTGATAGGGGTCTCATGTACTTTCTTACCTGAATAATACAATCTAAAAAGGGGGTTATACGATACCGCTCTGAGCTAGGCTTCAGACAAACAGAAAGAACATTTAATTCACGCAATGATTGAGGTTAGGTGCCGCAGACATAAAGACTTGTTATTTAATATCCAGAGACTGATCATGTATTGGGCCACATTTTATTAATAGGACGTGGAACGCTTTCACTCTATGCAAGGCTTTAGACAAGCAGAAACCGACATATTAATTTGCCTTAGCGCAATGGATGTAGTTTCTTACCTCGATAACTTATACTTATCTTAGCGTAACAATTTTTGCATATATCATTCCTGACCCTCACCTGACTTCGTCATCCAAAAATTACGTCAATGCGATGTCACAATAACGAAATCGAGCTTGCCCAATAATAGCGACCATACTGCAATCGTGATAAATACGCCTGTGTGTCCGGTATGGGTGTAGTTTCGTACCTCAATAACTTCTAGTTAACTTAGCGTAACAATTTTTGCACGTAATATTCCTGACCCTCACCTGACTTCGTCATCCAAAAATTACGTCACTGGAACGTCACAATCACGAAATAACGCTTGCCCAATAAAAGCGACGATGACTAGTAATGACACCTATGGATGTAGTTTCTTACCTCAATAACTTCTAGTTAACTTAGCGTAACAATTTTTGTATATATCATTCCTGACCCTCACCTGACTTCGTCATCCAAAAATTACGTCAATGCGATGTCACAATAACGAAATCGAGCTTGCCCAATAATAGCGACCATAATGCAATCGTGATAAATACGCCTGTGTGTCCGGTATGGGTGTAGTTTTGTACCTCAATAACTTCTAGTTAACTTAGCGTAACAATTTTTGCACGTAATATTCCTGACCCTCACCTGATTTAATCATCAAAAAATTACGTCAATACGACGTCACAATAACGAAATAGAGCTTGCCTAATAATAGCGACGATTACTGGTAATGCCACCTATAGATGTAGTTTCTTATCTCAATAACTTTTAATTATCTTAGCGTAACAATTTTTGCATATAACATTTCTGACCCTCACCTGACTTCATCATCCAAAAATTACGTCAATGCGACTTCACAATAACGAAATAGAGCTTGCCTAATAATAGCGACCATAATGCAATCGTGTTAAATACGCCTGTGTGTCCGCTATGGGTGTAGTTTCTTACCTCAATAACTTCTAGTTAACTTGGCGTAACAATTTTTGCATATATCATTCCTGACCCTCACCTGACTTCGTCATCCAAAAATTACGTCACTGGAACGTCACAATCACGAAATAACGCTTGCCCAATAATAGCGACGATTACTAGTAATGACACCTATGGATGTAGTTTCTTACCTCAATAACTTCTAGTTAACTTAGCGTAAAAATTTTTGCATATAATATTCCTGACCCTGCCCTGACTTCGTCATCCAAAAATTACGTCAATGCGAATTCACAATAACGAAATAGAGCTTGACTAATAATAGCGACCATAATGCAATCGTGATAAATACGCCTGTGTGTCCGCTATGGGTGTAGTTTCGTACCTCAATAACTTCTATTAGGCTTAGCGTAACAATTTTTGTATATAATATTCCTGACCCTCACCCGACTTCGTCATCCAATAATTACGTCACTGCAACGTCACAATAACGAAATAGAGCTTGCCCAATAATAGCGACGTTATTCGTAATGGCACCTATGGATGTAGTTTTCTACCTCAATAACTTCTAGTTAACTTAGCGTAGCAATTTTTGCATATATCATTCCTGACCCTGCCCTGACTTCGTCATCCAAAAATTACGTCAATGCGAATTCACAATAACGAAATAGAGCTTGCCTAATAATAGCGACCATAATGCAATAGTGTTAAATACGCCTGTGTGTCCGCTATGGGTGTAGTTTCTTACCTCAATAACTTCTAGTTAACTTAGCGTAACAATTTTTGCATATATCATTCCTGACCCTCACCTGACTTCGTCATCCAAAAATTACGCCACTGCGACGTCACAATAACGAAATAGAGCTGATCACCCTCAATGGCGTCGGCGATTATGTTAACAAACTCAATGAGGCCCGCCACCTCACGATCACACACATCTAAAGATTTGGTATTTTATATCCAGCAACAGGTTATGCATTGTGCTGTTAGTTATTATTAGGGCGTTTTACGATAGTACTCTATGTAAGGCTTTAGACAAGCAGAAAGAACATATTAATTCACGCAATGGTTGAAGTTGGATACCACACACATAAAGATTTGTTATTTTATGCCCAGCGATAGATTATGTAATGTGCTACTATCTACTAATAGGGCGGTATACGATATCACTCCAAGCAAGTCTTTAAACAAGCAGAAGCGGACATATTGATTTAAGTTCACGTTGTCCGTGTAGTTTCCTTTGTCCATAACTTCATTTTGCCGTCAATCGATACAATTTCGAGTTACGTTGAACACAACTAAATTTTACTAGACAGATAAATCGTTATACGCTGAAAAGTCAACTTTTTTAATGTTCGGGAAGAAAGACAATCGTCTCGAATGTGGGACACACTGTGCAAGTGTAAGACAAGCATGTAATCACGGAGATTGATTCGGATATTTCGAATTTTAACCCCGCCTCATTTAAAGATCCTTCCTGCATGCACTATCGCCTGCTAGTTCTCTGATACATCTCTGTTAGAGTCATTTTCTAATATGTAGTGGGATTACCGTATATTTTTTATTGTCCCAAAAACTATTTATATTTTCAAGTTGATTTCGCAATAAGAGCAATATTGAAATCCCGTCATTCTATATTTAATTTAGCAGTCTGTATTAATAAACTGAAGAATAATACGGTAAATCAACCCCGAAAAAGTACCAATTAGGTCTGATGATCGCCAGATAGACTATATCTAAATCCATTTCTTTGATGTACCCGTTTACAACAAAAACCATCGGCTTAAGATCCTTCAAATGTTAATACCACTACAATGTTTCCAGAACTTTTTCATCTTGCGGTTCACTAACAGCGAAATATTGAGAAAAATGTTTTCTGTTCTCATACCGATCTTTGAACACTCGCTCGCTAAAATTGGTTAACAGAAATTTGACATAGTGGAGGAAGTGGTATAGTATTTGATCTCCAAGTAATTCAGGGAAATGTGAAAAAGGATGAAAGAAGATCATATTTATAGGCTCTTCAATTTTCTAACTGTTGAAATTTGGAATGGATTCGACTTCAAGCGCAATCGATAATTAAGCATTCGTTCACAATCCTGAGTTAATTTCCAGGATGCATCTCTCATCTATCTGTCGTTACGTTTTAAATAGAACTTATAATCATATTGGATGATTGTAATGAGCAATGAGCTCAATAGGTAAATTATATGAGTAATTGTCAATTTCGTTTTTGATGTTTATGAAATGATCTATTCAATTTCCTCAGCACAGAAGCATCTTCTGACAAACTTCCGAAAAAAGAAAACTTTAAATACAATGATAGCAACGGCTATGTATAGGAACCCAATATGTCTAAACGTTTGTCCTTCGGTAGAACGTGGGTGTTCTATAAAATTATAGCGCTTTTCAAAATTGAAATAGGCACCAAACAAAGCCAAATTTTAATTAGAACAAGTAAAATGGCTATGTCATAGTCGCGCAGAGAAAAGGGAGTAAAATGGAAATCACAAATACAGCACACATTAAAGTAATGCATAATTATTCACACGTCTGTCTCAAATATTTTCATTGTCCTTTTTGAGAATCTGAGTACCCTGTGCCAAAAGTCTTCCGAATCCGACTATAGGGATAGAATGTCAAGATCCGTAAAATATTTGCCTTTGTATATGTGGCACTACACTCATTGGGGGACCGTAAATTAATATGCCTGTTTCTCATTATCCAAAGTCTTAGTCCGGCAGATAAGGGGACCTTTTTGGCCCAAGTTTGATTTCAGACATAAAGTTTTTTTTATTTGTGTTTATTCATCTTGGGGTCATTGCCCATCATTTCTACATGGGTGTGGAGTTTGCAGCCTTGAGCACTTTTTTTACGGCTCGATATTTGTATTAGTGTTTTTTGTCAAACCTGTGCATCATAATGACGCACAACCTGAACCATAACCTTTTACAATACTATGTTCAGGTTGTGCGCAATCTTGGTGCACAAACTACGCAAGCACCAAATTTACTAGGAAATAAAATCGATACCTTCTAGGTATTTGTTGAGCCCAGCTTTGGGTCGCGACCCATATACAGTATATGGAAATACTGTCGAAACATACGCGTAAAATAAAGAGTACTATTTCAAAATACCCGTTTTTTGTTGCAATTAACAGTACAAGCCTGCTAATGTAGTCGCCAGTGGTTCAAGTGGATATATACCCGGTGGAGAACAGTCAATTATTTGTTGGCGAGAATTGTTATGCAGCGGGATGATCACGACGACGCAGTGAAAGATAATGATATCACGAGAACAAGAATGAGAAAATTACTACATTTTATAGTATATCCCTGGGAAAGAATGTAGTTCATTCTTATGTTCCATGCCAATGCTTTTCAAACTACCAAAGACTCTCAACACTTTTGCTTCTTCTCTTCTATAAAAATACATTGTTATTATATATTCGCATTTCCATCTGTTTGTTCGTGCTCCCAGATAACCGATCAGCGCCTCCAAGGAGGACGGGGTCCCTTTTCAAGAAATCCTGTCATAAACTAAAAGAGGCGACCGTGCTTCTCTTGCCTGTTGTCATGCTGTCCCTGGAATTCAGCTACAACAAAAATTTCACGAAAACGGATTTTTAAATTTTATGATTTTATTAATATTCTCAGCAATGAATGATATACGGGTGGTAAAATGCCAAGTTATTCCAACAACATGATCATGTTTTGCAATTTACAACCAATATTTTGTATGTAACTTTGTTTGACAGAGCCCCAAGAGCTCTAACTACAAATATCAAAAATGTGAGGCTAAAATAGTCACACTACAACATTGTCAAATGTGCTGTATTTACGACAGATAACAGGTTTACCAAAAAGAATTACATGCAAAATGGTAAAATAAAGATCAATTCAGCAATATCTACTTGGTGATATTCATCTGTTGATGATTTTATGTGTTTGTTTCGGAAGTTTAATAACAGAAGTAATTGTGGTTGTTGGGGATGTTTTAAAAAAGGTTGCATGGAAAAAAGTTTTCACAAAATGTCAAGGTTTGATAGTAGTAGAGAAGTAGAAAAAATACTCCCATGTTTGTTTTTTCATTTGATAACCACGCCACAGAACTTCCCCGATAAGTATACGCAGCAATTGCGAGAGGCAGAAATGCTAAGATGGGATTTCATCGCATTACAAACCAATATTAGCAATTCTTATATATATTCGCGCATTCCCATCTGAACAGCGTGGAAAAGATTGTACCCATCTACACACTTTAAGAACTATGTCAGATGAGCGTCATATTATCGAATATCAGTAAAGGAATAGTGCAATGGGAAAAGACATATAAGGCGGAACTTTAAGTAGTATGCAATCAAATAATCTTATTGTAGAATATATATTTAAAAACATTTTGTCACGCCAACTCTCTGGCTGAGCTTAGATACCAATTGGCACTCATGTAACCTGGTAAGACTGTAAGAGGCACGCGATGGAGCAGATACTAAGAGTATCCATCCCCTAGCTGTCATTTGAGTGGGTACTGCTGTTTTTATTGCAGATGTTACTGATCTTTTTGTATTAAAGATTTACTGGCATCACCGATTTAAGGATGTTGGAAACCAACCCGCAATATTACAAAACTTACTTTCAACACGCGGTTTGAATGAATGAAAAAGCTGAAACTAGTATTCTTTAGAACAGCATACAAATTCTATGGAATGAAATCATACACAAAAGCTCGTCAAAAACCTATAGCTCAATAATCAAATGGAATTTGATGCATGTGCGCAAAAATGTGCGCGTTACCACGTACAACCGAAGCACGCAGGAAAATGCGTGTGATGTACTAGTATTCAAAACGTTCGACTCAACTATGTTGGCATAACAGGTGCACATCTCGGTTTTGCATACGCATACCTTCTATCTCCACAAGGATATATTAATTTTGCCAAAGTCAATGCAGCACTGAAAGGTTGCGGTTCTTCCAAAAGAAAACACGTTACACATCTTTAGATACCAGTGGATGGTATTACATGGCCTTGTTCGGAGTGAAAGACGAGGTCAAATATTCCAATCCAATTCAACTAATAAAATATTTCACAAGTCCCTAAGCTTAAACTAGGAAAACGAAATGCCAGATGTAGTTTGAAGAGCGCAATAGAAAGTGGCTAGATGCTGTCGATGGATCTTGGCTTGTATTAGTGAAATAAACTACCTTTTATTCTACTAAAATTGAATTTCTGACATTGTAAGGAGATTCAATGTTACTATGTATGCAAACCTAAACCATGTAGTTATGAAATAATTGTTTTTAACAAAAAGGCGCTCTTGAAGTATTTGTACCAAGATGGCGCACAACCTGAACACAACCTGTATGGTTACCAGGTTAGGGTTCAGGATGTGCGTCATCTTGGACCGAATACTTTAAATCCACTTAAAAAAAATTGATCAACATTACTCCACACCCACCTGGGTATCATTATATATGTCACATACATTATATCTAGACAACAAAAAAAAACTTTATGTCCCAAAACAATGTTAAGGCCCGATTCTGCCGGACTATCTTATCCAAAATGTATAGTTTACAAAAAACAAATTAAAATATAAACCTCACTGATAAATGGTGGCACAATACAAAATACACCCATATAATGTGAACGTAAATTAATATGTCCGTTTCTGCTTGTCTAAAGCCCTGCTTAGAGTGATATCGCGTAACGCCATATTGTGCAAGCCGTATTTCGTGATTGTGACGTTTCTGTGACGTACTTTTTGGATGACGAAGTCAGGGCAGGGTCAGGAATGATATATGCAAAAATTGTTACGCTAAGTTAACTAGAAGTTATGTAGGTAGGAAACTACATCCATAGGTGCCATTACGAATAACGTCGCTATTATTGGGCAAGCTCTATTTCGTTATTGTGGCGTTGCAGTGACGTAATTATTGGATGACGAAGTCGGGTGAGGGTCAGGAATCTTATATACCAAAATTGTTACGCTAAGCCTAATAGAAGTTATTGAGGTACGAAACTACACCCATAGCGGACACACAGGCGTATTTATCCCGATTGCATTATGGTCGCTATTATTAGGCAAGCTCTATTTCGTTATTGTGAATTCGCATTGACGTAATTTTTGGATGACGAAGTCAGGGCAGGGTCAGGAATATTATATGCAAAAATTGTTACGCTAAGTTAACTAGAAGTTATTGAGGTAAGAAACTACATCCATAGGTGTCATTACTAGTAATCGTCGCTATTATTGGGCAAGCGTTATTTCGTGATTGTGACGTTCCAGTGACGTAATTTTTGGATGACGAAGTCAGGTGAGGGTCAGGAATGATATATGCAAAAATTGTTACGCTAAGTTAACTAGAAGTTATTGAGGTAAGAAACTACACCCATAGCGGACACACAGGCGTATTTATCACGATTGCATTATGGTCGCTATTATCAGGCAAGCTCTATTTTGTTATTGTGAATTCGCATTGACGTAATTTTTTGATGACGAAGTCAGGTGAGGGTCAGGAATATTATATACAAAACTTGTTACGCTAAGTTAACTAGAAGTTATTGAGGTAAGAAACTACATCCATAGGTGTCATTACTAGTAATCGTCGCTTTTATTGGGCAAGCGTTATTTCGTGATTGTGACGTTCCAGTGACGTAATTTTTGGATGACGAAGTCAGGTGAGGGTCAGGAATGATATATGCAAAAATTGTTACGCTGAGTTAACTAGAAGTTATTGAGGTAAGAAACTACACCCATAGCGGACACACAGGCGTATTTATCACGATTGCATTATGGTCGCTATTATTAGGCAAGCTCTATTTCGTTATTGTGAATTCGCATTGACGTAATTTTTGGATGACGAAGTCAGGGCAGGGTCAGGAATATTATATGCAAAAATTGTTACGCTAAGATAAGTATAAGTTATTGAGGTAAGAAACTACATTCATAGGTGGCATTACTAGTAATCGTCGCTATTATTGGGCAAGCGTTATTTCGTGATTGTGACGTTGCAGTGACGTAATTTTTGGATGACGAAGTCAGGTGAGGGTCAGGAATCATATATACAAAAATTGTTACGCTAAGTTAACTAGAAGTTATTGAGGTAAGAAACTACATCCATAGGTGTCATTACTAGTAATCGTCGCTTTTATTGGGCAAGCGTTATTTCGTGATTGTGACGTTCCAGTGACGTAATTTTTGGATGACGAAGTCAGGTGAGGGTCAGGAATGATATATGCAAAAATTGTTACGCTAAGTTAACTAGAAGTTATTAAGGTAAGAAACTACACCCATAGCGGACATACAGGCGTATTTATCACGATTGCATTATGGTCGCTATTATTAGGCAAGCTCTATTTCGTTATTGTGAATTCGCATTGACGTAATTTTTGGATGACTAAGTCAGGGCAGGGTCAGGAATATTATATGCAAAAATTGTTACGCTAAGATAAGTATAAGTTATTGAGGTAAGAAACTACATTCATAGGTGGCATTACTAGTAATCGTCGCTATTATTGGGCAAGCGTTATTTCGTGATTGTGACGTTGCAGTGACGTAATTTTTGGATGACGAAGTCAGGTGAGGGTCAGGAATCATATATACAAAAATTGTTACGCTAAGCCTAATAGAAGGTATTGAGGTATGAAACTACACCCATAGCGGACAGACAGGCGTATTTAACACAATTGCATTATGGTCGCTATTATTAGGCAAGCTCTATTTCGTTATTGTGAAGTCGCATTGACGTAATTTTTGGATGATGAAGTCAGGTGAGGGTCAGAAATGTTATATGCAAAAATTGTTACGCTAAGATAATTAAAAGTTATTGAAGTAAGAAACTACATCCATAGGTGGCATTACCAGTAATCGTCGCTATTATTAGGCAAGCTCTATTTCGTTATTGTGACGTCGCATTGACGTAATTTTGGGATGACGAAGTCAGGTGAGGGTCAGGAATGATATATGCAAAAATTGTTACGCTAAGATAAGTATAAGTTATCGAGGTAAGAAACTACATCCATTGCGCTAAGGCAAATTAATATGTCGGTTTCTGCTTGTCTAAAGCCTTGCATAGAGTGAAAGCGTTCCACGTCCTATTAATAAAATGTGGCCCAATACATGATCAGTCTCTGGATATTAAATAACAAGTCTTTATGTGTGTGGTACCCAACTTCAACCATTGCGTAAAATAACATGTATATTCTGCTTGTCTAAAGCCTTGGTCAGAGTTGTATCGTATAACGCTCTATTTTAGATTGTAGCACGATACATGAGCTATTGCTGGACAGAAATTGGTCAGAATGGGATATCGTGAACGTTCCCTGGCGACAATTTAGTCGCTTGTGATTCTTGTTTATTTTGAGCTCTGTACAACGACCCCGATAAGAGAGAGGACGCTGACGTATTGAGTTTGTTGACATACTCGTAGGCGCCATTACGGGTGACCGTCGCTATACTTTGGCAAGCTGTATTTCGTTATTGTGACGTCGCAGTGACGTAATTTTTGGATGACGTCATCAGGTGCGGGTCAGGAATCATATATCCAAAAATTGTTACGCCACGCCCACTAGAAGTTATTCAGGTAAGAAAGTACATGAGACCCGTGATAGTCCCTATAGCCTTTTGGTTCAGTTAGTCTGATGGTAAATTACTTTGTTTTTTAGATTATGTATTTTTAGTTGGGTTGTATTTATTGTAAGAAGATATTATTTCAAATGGCTAATTTTAAAAGAAAGTGCACATTCACTAACGAGATGCAAGAAAAACATCCATGTTTTAGAAAAGGCAGGAATGTTTATGAGGCAGAATGCTTGGTTTGCAAATCAGGAACCTATATATCTATCGTGCACAAAGGTAATGGTGATTTAAACACACATCTGCAATCGGAAAAACATCGCAAAGCAGTAAGAGGGGCTGTTGCATCAACGAAAATGACAAATTATTTTGCTACAGCAGGAAGCAAATGCGAAGATGAAATCACTGCCGCAGAAGGTACGCTTGCATTCCACGTCTTTAAGCATCATCATAGCTTTTTGTCCATGGACTGTACATCTGCTTCATTTAAAAAGATTTTCCCTGATTCTAATGTAGCGAAGAAGTTCAGTAGCGGCCGCACAAAGACAGAAAAAGTTGTTACTAGCGTTCTTGCGCAATATTCTATTGATGCCGTTCTGAAAAGTTTTGAAGAAAACGATATCGCGTATTTTGGCGTTGCAACAGATGGCAGCAATCACAATGAACTGAAATTATTTCCTACAATTGTTCAATATTTTGACTGGAGGAATGGTGGTTTGCAATCAAAATTGATTGAGTTTACAAACAAGGCAAACGAGACTGCCGACACAATCGCCACTTATATAAAAGACACTTTAGAAAAAATGATGCTTTTGAAAAAATATGTGTCATTTACAGGAGACAACTGCAATACTATGTTTGGAGGACTTCGACGTAATGACCAAGGAAACAATGTGTTTGCAAAGTTAAAGAAAATATTAAACCCGTCATTGATTGGGGTTGGCTGCCCAGCACACGTTTTGAACAATTGTATTCATCATGGCGCTGAAAGAATGAACATCGATATTGAAAATAATATCAATAAGATATATCAATATTTTTCTATTTACACAGTTAGAACTGAACAACTGAAAGAATACTGTGAATTTGCAAATTGTGAATACAAGAGACTGCTCTCTCATAGCAAGACTCGCTGGCTCTCCTTGTTTCCTGGAATTTCAAGATTGTTAGAAATGTTTTCACCCCTGAAGTCCTACTTTTTGTCACAAGAACATCCACCAATAGTTATTAAACGGTTCTTTGAGAATGAAATGAGCGTGTTATACCTTTGGCATATGCACTCACTGATGTCCGTGTTTCATGGACGTATTCAAGTCGTTGAGAGAAAAAACAATTCCGTCGCAGAAGTGCTAGAAAATTTGGAGCTGGTTCATAAGGTGCTTGTGGAAAGGAAGAATGAAAGCTTTATGTCCTTGACGGTTAAAAGGCTTTTAAATGAAAATAGAGAAGAGGGATATGAAGATGAATGTAACAATTTTCTTTCCGAAGTTGCAAACCTCTATGAGAGATGCCTGGAGTACCTGTGTAAATGGATGAAACCAATGGAAGAGTTTACTTGTTTCAAATGGATGACCTTGAACGAGATACCAAGTTGGAAGGATGTAGAGCCTTGCCTGGAATATCTGATTGGCAAAGGGGTCGATGTGGACGATGCAAAGTGCTTTGACCAAATCTGTAACTTGAGGCAGTTTGTGGAAAGTTACGTACAGGACGAAGAATTTATTAAACTGCCAACGCATAAGAAATGGTGCAAATATTTCGATCAGTCTACGAACATCACATGACACTCAGAAATTTTAAGGATTGTACAGTTTTTCTTTGCTGTTACATCCCACAAGGCCAATGTAGAGAGAGTCTTTTCCCTGATGCAAAGTCAGTGGACTGAAGAGAGAAACAAGCTGAGCGTTGCGACCATGAAAGGCATATTGACTGTTCAATATAATTTCAAAAATATGCGCTGTAGTGAATTTTTTTTCATTTTTAAAATCAGACAAGGCCCTATTGAGGAGAATTAGATCTTCAGAAAAATATGCATGGTCAGAAGAGTAAATTTGTAGTGACTTGACTTACAAGCGTGTCTTCAATTAGTTTTCCCTGTTCGGCACAACCTAATTGTCATTATTATTTGAGATTAAAGTTGAAATTTTTTTCAATGACGGTCCGTAGCTATATTTAGGGCAACGGTGCACAACCTGCTCCCCCTTCCCGACTTTCGATTTTTTTTTTATTGTGCAACCATTATGCAACTTGCTGCAATATATCTGCTCAAGAATAGTTCCACCGAAAAGAAAAATCCGTTTGAAATACGAATATTATACTTCCAACCAAGTAGTCCTACATACTTTATAATTGGGCAGACTGCACCTCGCATGGGTCAAATATGCGGTTATGACGTCATAAAAGCCAAAAAAAAATTCGCGATATAACGTCTCGTAAAAAAATATGTCCGGAATTTGACTCTTTCGAATATGGTAACCCTAATATAGACCAGCGAAGCGCCACGAAAATAAAAGAGTATAGCATCAGCGAGTGCGAGCACTGTCCCAGGGTGGAAATTAATAGAAACGAGCATCCGCCATCTTGGTACGCATACTAAAGAAACACCGGTCATCGTGTCCATATATTATACAGTATCGTTCTCTTATTAATTAATATTTAGTCTGATATTGAAGATGAAAAGAAGTAAGTAAAGTAATTGCTGACGTGGAAGTATTGGCTGAAGCAATGAGGTAGCTAGTGGCACATTGTAGAGCGCATACGTATGATGTAGGGCTGTAGGCATTATGATTTGTGTATGAAAAAAGAGGCAAAGCGAAATATAAATCGCAGAAAAATGACTTTTTCAAAGTATACTACAATGTAGTAAATTTCTACTAGACTCCGTATAGCGAGCGACTCATACGTTGAGTAAGTCTGTTGGCGCTTTTCTAATTTGGTGTTAACAAAATGTAAAAAGGTGACGTTTTTATGCAGACAAACTTAATCAAGGAATAATGAAATGGAAAGAGCGCTGGCGTATAGTGAAAAATATTATCACAGGGGGAAATCAAATCTAGAAACATATTTATTTATAGAGATTTAACATTCCTCATATTCTCCTCATTGTTCATTGTTCGCAATTCGAGAAATATTCATTTTCTTTGGTTTGTCTGAATAGCTGAATCAATTAACAGGTCAAGTTTATTTTGAGTCGCCAATCCGAATCAATATATCGTAATGTCCACAGTCTGTATGGCGAAGTATGTTATGATATCCGAACCGCGTGACTATATGACCAGGCTCATTGACTATAGATGCAAGCATAGAATTTCCAGCTTTTTGCGGAATATGAAAACCAAAGGCTTTCTCAATTCTTTTCTTACAAAATTTAGCCGAATCATTCAATTTTAGAACGTTAGATAAGTCTTTGACAATATTTAATTGAAGCAAAATCGCAAAGGGGTTATTTACCCTGTACACAGATCTGCATAATGAATTTCAACACTTTTTTCATTTTGTTATTAGGCTACTTGTGACAGAAGCCTTTGTAAATAAGGTAGAAGTTGCCTATTTTCTTATATAATTTTTGATAAAACTATAACGCACTATAATGTTTTTGTTTCTAATAAATACGTGCCTCCCGCCCTTTTTTACCTCATATATATTTCGAAATTTCAGTTTTGTAATGCAAGAATTATCCTCTTTTACTTTTGAGATGACTTGACATGACTCAACACGGTATGTAACTATGATTTTTACAATATAATATATAATTCCCATTGTTTATCCTTTCAGCGAAAAATTGGGTTTGACAAATACTCGCAAAGGATTGCAGATATCGTTCAACTGTTCTTATCATTTAACGAGGTATTAAAAAAACTATTGTGGACATTTCAATATCTTGTTCAATATTTGTATCATTGCGGTTGACATGCAGACAAAACGAAATTGATCAAAATTACACGAGGGATGTATCAAAGGAACAAAACAAAACAGCACCATTTGTTTTGTCAATTATTGAGAAGCTTTAAAAAAAATCATACGATTAGATTTTGACTTTCAAAAGAATTCTTTAGAGCTTTGTGCTTAGCATAAGTTATCTGCAAACTTCAGAATGTGAAACTCGTCTACAGAGCAACAACATTAAAAAATTTAGTTACATAGCTAGATTTTCATTGTAGGTAAATAATGATGCATCATTCACTATAACAGATATTATTAAAGTTGTAAGAGCAATTTACAAGGTAAAAAAATATTACATTTGGGATATTGTCGTTGAATAGCCATCAATTTGACTTGATAAACTCATAAAAAAAAATTTTTGTCATTATTTGCTATACACTATCAATCACATCTATTTTGAATCATATTTAGTTTTAATTGAGTTTCAATTCGAAAAACAAAATGAACAATTTCTCCTGTTTCAGAATATAATCTTTTTTTACATGCAATGGGTCAGTAAAACAGTTAAAAACTCCGGGCGGTGTTGTATTGTGTTCGAGCATTCTCTGAAAAATGGCAAATGCTGCTTAATCTACGTTGTAATTGTTTGCATCAAAATTGTTCAGAGAGGAGAAATATTGTTGGCGGTTAAAATCTTTTGAACTTGTCCCATCCAATTCGTTTTCAATGAATATTTAAATGACGTTATTCATAAACCGAAAGAATAGTTTTTTAAACAATATATATTTCATGAAGTGTTTTCCAAATTTCCTAATTTTTTGAAGAAAATGACCTGTTTAATGTCTCACGTCAACTGGTGTCTGCTAAAGTCATAAGTTACTGCAATAAAGTTTCGTTTCAAAAAATGTAGTTCTCAGAACAGCAGTTAGTATCTTTTTTGAAACTTAATAGTGATTTAGGTTTCAGACAAAATCATATATATATATATATATATTGAAATAGGTTGCATATTTTTCTAATATCGGCTAATTAATAACAAATAAACACATTCTAGAAATTTCTAATATCAGGGCTTTGAACAATATTTACAAACTTTCATGCTGAAAACGAAGCGTGGCAAAGGCAAGAATTTAAACTTAATCACAATTTCATTAGGACTATTTGAGTGACAAAATTATCAATGATCATTTTTAATTCAGTATAGTAACTGTAAAAATTCAAACAATTACTGAATTCAATTGATACATGTTGGTTTCCCACACGAGAACCTTGGACAGGTCAAACACAATTGAATGTTTGGATCGAAGCGGAACAGTTGCGATTTGGTCCAGGTTTGAATAAATACAGGGATAATGACGTCACATCTATGAGTTTTGTGTTTGTCTTCAAGTTTGAATCTTGCGAAGTTAGATTCAGTTCCTATAAATCATCAGGTAAAGTTGCATTAAAAACACTCATGTTGTGTCATCGGTTGTTATACTTTTAACCAAGAATACCTTTAAAAATTGGTGGTGATGATAAGATGATGTAGTATAAGCGCGGAGAACCAAGACTTCGAGTTTATCTACGATTGCAAGTAATAATCGATAATGCACATATTGACCAATTGACCACGATATATGAATTTCCAGTTTCTGTCTTGTTAGGTAATACCCACGAAATGACGCAAGTATGCGTATTCTTGTACAGAGCAACAGACGACGATTCAACAGATAAAGTTGCTTCCCCTGTTGTTTCGTGTGATAGAATATTTGGTTGGATAAATTTCTTTCGTTACACATGAAGTTATCTGACACGAAACGACGCAAGCATGCGTATTCTTGTACAGAGCAACAGACGACGATTCAACAGATAAAGTTGCTTCCCCTGTTGTTTCGTGTGGTAGAATATTTGGTTGGATAAATTTCTTTCGTTACACATGAAGTTATCTGACACGAAACGACGCAAGTATGCGTATTCTTGTACAGAGCAACTGACGACGATTTAACAGATAAAGTTGCTTCCCCTGTTTTTCGCTTCGTGTGGTAGAATATTTTGTTGGGCAAATTTCTTTCGTTACACATGAAGTTATCTGACAAAAAAAAATTTGAGAACATTTTAATACCGCAACGTGTATAAGTTGGCAGAATAGCCAGGTAGCTTCAAACTTCACGAAAAAAGTAGTTTTTTTTTATCACAATTGAAGCATATAAAATGACTCAATGTAGGCTACCATGGCTATCTCACCAGAGAAAATGTAATCACAAAAAGAAGTATTATATATATTGCATATGACTGAGATGCATGTACTGTATTATACTAATATTGCGTACTTTTATTTGGTCGGTCTTGGTAGGCGGCAAACTGGTTATTGAAGTTGACTGCTTCTCAGATGTTGGCGAATCCACTCATCTTGTTGACCTACCTGAGGTCGGACTCACTTCTATTCTATGAAACAGAATAGAATTTACACTAATAATAATACAAGAAACTTTTGCACAATATTAATCATTATATATTTGTTATTAATGACCCTTAACCTCTCATGATTGAAATTGTATTAGAAAGTTGACGTCTCCGTGGACATAGAATTAATTGTTTATACCCTGTTTATCATTATGCACGACGGTGTCGGGTAGTAATAGCATGATAGGATTGCTCATGTTGACGTTACAGGAAAAAGATTCGACCAACCTTAATACCCATGATCCCAGCAAAAAGTGTAATAATTTTGACAACAAGTAATTAACATCTCGTTCACTACAATATTGTCAGAAAATGACCACAGATATTGGTGGCTTATCCAGAGCTTTATTTAGAGCAGAGGTTGGAGAATAAACATAATCTGGGGCTCCCGAAGTATGCGAACCAAGATGGCGGACATCGGAATGTAATATGTGTACTAGGTTAGGGTTAGGCCATAATTTTAGGTATAAATACTACGGGAGGCTCTTGGCTAGTCTTCGAACTGATAATAGGACTAAAATAAGGAAAATTGGAAAAAAATTATCGCCTAACCCTAACCTGTTACCCGTGTTACGTTCCGATGTCCGCCATCTTGGTTCGCATACTTCGGGAGCACCCAAAATCTTGTACTTGATGCATAAATATGCATAATGGTCAACTCACTTGTGTGGGGATCCAAATACCTTTTTATTTGGTTGCCATGAGATGATCAAGTTAGAGTTGCAGGTGTTATTCGATATTTGATGAATTGTGGGATTTCCAGCCACAGAAAAATAAATAACACAAGATTAATAGGCAAAGATTACAAACCAAAATAATTAATTATGGTTACCTTCATGTGATACCGATGTAGAATTCTAAGTTTTACGAATTCGATAACGACAACTGTAAGATCCACCATCTGCAATATTTGCGTTTCGAAGATTCAATGTTGCTGATCCGGTTTGTAAGAATTGATGGACTCTTCTTGTAGTTTCGGTTGATACTTTGTTACATGCTTTGTACCCTTCAACTTGTGTCGCGGTGCTGCAGTTTGTTGCAAAATACCTTCTCTGGTTGCCTTTGATGCTTTGTATTTTAAAGAAAGAGCCATTGAATCCCGATGCGGAATTTGAAGATAAATGACACATAATAATCTTGGTGAGTTAGTTCATGAAACGAACAGAGAAAAATCAATATTACCTTTCTGGCAAATGTATTAGAAGTTTTCATTACAGTAAACATCAACGCACTGGTACCGCTTTCTGCCAACTGAATAAAAGCAATCTTTATCATGGAGGTTGGTGGCCCCGTCGTTGGGTTGATTACTGCTCCTGTAATATTGAAAATCCCGACAAATTCACGTTATGAGAATAGCAATTATAATACTGCAACCTACTCGTGTCCAAATATATTGTCTATGTTTTTGCAATTTCCTTAGATAAAATTAGGAAACAAACCAGTTTTGATATTTCGCTTCTCCTCTCATTATTACATCAGTACCATCCTGCCACTTCCAATCTCCTTCTTTAGCTATGTCGTTTCCACCAATATAAAAGGTGTTTTTTGACCATTTATGCTAGAAATATATTATATATATATTATGTTATTAGTTTTATAAAAGTAAATTGTGTTGCTCTCCCATAAAACTTGAGAAAACTCGAAAGCGAACACTCGCAAGGATTTATATATATAAATTTATTACTTCAAATTAGATGTCAGAAGTTAACAGTTTATACCAGATTCAAAAGACTTCACGTAAACACTGCCAGAAACAGCGTAACTGAACGGGAAAAGGAGATATTGTGTAAAAATTTCCAGTTCAAAATATTTGTCGATGAGCGATAAGCATTCTTCCAGATCGGATGAGGCATAAGGTGACTCACGAGCGGAAAGGTATAATACGTTTTCTAGTTTACGAACTTGGAATTGTTTGATGGTGGACTACATCCAAGCAAATATTGAAGTCCTGTATTCCTTTCAGCAATCTCATATATCTTTTCAAAATTTCTGGTTGGGATTTTCTGTTCATTTGTGATAAGCTCTGTGTATTTCTCAGTTTTAAATACATAACACGTTCGGATTAATTTGTTTCGTTTTTCTACCTTCACGTTGCATTTTGAGTATTTTTTGACATGGAAGAATGTTTTTAACACCAAACACAGTGCAGCTCCCTTGTACGACAGACTGAATATCGAAAAAGAAACGCTATTCTCTGTGATAAATATTGCTGCATGGTTCGAATCCATCAGAAATTAAAGCGAGGTCATACACTTCAAAATGTGTAGTACTAAAATGAATATCCGTTTACATTTATAGATGTCAAATAAACAATATGCTGTGCGAATTAATAAGTGTTTGTTATGCACTGAAAAGTTATTATTTTCAAAAGCAACATCATTTATGTAGCATTCAGGGTGACATATAAAAGAGGTCCGGCTTAGTGGCGAAATAGGCTGAAACATTTCGTGGTCTGAATTAGGTGGACGAATTAAGCGGACAAAAATTTTATGTCCGTTATCGAGAGGATTCTGTTGACTCTTTTTCTCCGTAGTTGTCAACGGCTCTCGCGCTCTCCGTGTACGTATTTAAAAACAATGGTACGGACACAGGAACGACGTCCGCTTAAATACTGCAATTATGGCAGGTCCGTTTAACTGCGGTAATAGATATATTTATGTATATACGTTGTCCTTATCTTTAACAAATCTAGTTTTGCAATTACAATTATTACGCAATGGATCACAGCGATTGTAGTGCCGATTCCTTAGTCCTATTTTCATATAGGACATGATTTTAATATTTGTCCAAAAGTTGTAAAGGAGAGCAGATACACCACAGCTTAATTGCAAGGTGAATGTAAATATTTACCAATTAATTTTCTATGCGAAAAGTCGACATGTGAATCACCTTAAGACGACTATTACTCCAAGCAACTCTTCCACAAATGACCATCCCGACAACCACACACGGTGGAGCCACGAGCAGTGCGATCAGCCGTATTTAAATTCTCCGCAAACTTTGCCAACCCCGATTCACCTCACAAACAATGCAAAGAATCAGCTGTGGTGTTTGGCATTTATTCAATTGGCATTCTCATAAGCGGAACATAACGCATATTGTGTTACACCAAATGCACAAAAATTTAGCTGGTCACAAAATGAACAATAAGGTTGTATAAATTTGCTGGGAGGAAACTTATCAAGCACCCGCAATGCTGGCGGGTGGGTTTGTGAAAAAAATAATCAAGAACATAAAAATTGACGCAAACAAAAAACTCCAACATTCGAGAGGGGGAGGAATGCCTAAAACTCATTTATTTGACACTAAAATAACCAGTAAAAGTTGAAATATTAGGATTAATTAAAATGTAAAGTGTCTATGCTAAAATGGGTTCATTTCATTGTAGATGATATTTTGACTAGACGACTTAAAATCTGAATTAAACAAGTAAGGTTGGAACAAAGTTTATCGAAATGAAAGTAACTGAAACAGAAGTTCAAAAAAATCAACGTTAAAATGTTCATAAATGTTGCAAAGGTGGCAATTTATTACTCGCTACTGCAGTATCCACCTATTGCATAAAACAATCCCTTTCAACGGTTAATATATTTAATCATAAGAATTTGACACGTCTGATACTACAAAATTGGATAAAATACATAACCTCATGAACAACATATTAGTAAAATTGATCGCACTAAAACTCTTAACCACCACAAGTGTTTTCAAACTGTCAATAGCATTAGAAATAACATCGAGAACTGTATGTCCTTCCTAATTATTATAGCTCTTTCAGATAATTGTAGGCAGTTCTGGACGATATACCCAATGCTACTGTTTTTCGGTACCAAATTTTCTGAAATTCATTTAACATTAATAATATAATAAATTCATGTCACGAAAGCATGACAATATGATGTAAAACTGCACGCAATAGGCATACTAAAACGCAAATAAACCCCATAACACCAATTAAACAACAGCATCCTCCCCCAAACGATAACATGGCACAAAGCCCGGGTTAAGAAATTAATTAAGAAATTGATAAATAGGTGGAGTTTGGCACAAAGCGGCGGCGAAGGCTTTACAATAGACTTCGAAGCAAAATATGTACGTGTGTATGTATATATGATGAATGGCAAAAAAACTCACTATTTCATTGAACGTGTTTGTGAAAAAATAAATTCGAAAATAAAAAGTTTGTTTCACCGATCCCAGCACCAAATCAAACCTAAATGTGTGATGCAAATACATTTTCTCAATATCGTCTACGCTGGTTTCTCATCAGTGGACGATGATTACGGAGATCGCCAATTGAATGCTGCCATTCCCAGCACTGACGACAGTAGTACTTGAAGCAATCCTAAAAAATCCAAGAATTTATTTCAACTGCCAATTTGATTTAGAATTACTTTTAATTAGTAAAAGATTTGATTCGAACAATACTTTGGAAAAGTAAGAAGAACATGGATGTGACACGAAATAATAATTTGTCAAAATGTAATTTGGTAACTCCAACTAATCGGAATACAACTATCATCTTAAGATATTTTTGCAAAATTAAAATATCAATAAATTGACTTACAAAATACACAATATCTTTTTATCGCCTTTAGTCGTATTTAAATAAATATTTTTAACATTTGGCATGCACAATCTATAGAAATATTGGCACATAAAAACGTAGCTATCGGAATTTTGAAAGCTTTGATTTGACGCAGACTACCCGTAATAATCTTAGACGAGTTAAGAAATAAGGAATGGTCAATGTTAACATTAATCATAAATTTCTTCATAAAGCGACCTAGCGCATTATTGCCACCAGGTAAATTCATATCGATGATAAATAAAGCACCACCGATGTTAGCAAAACGGTTGTGCTTTATTTATCATCGATATAAAGCGACATATTTGCACAATATCATATTAAATCACCGGAAGATCTCTGCAAAAATATGGGCCAGATTGAGCTTGGCACAGATTGCACATAGCGTTGTCCTCGAGATATGGATCGATTTGAACCTTCTTGGAGAATTTCGGAGTCTTGATTTCAACAAATGCAGCTTTCACTGCTTTCATGTAACTGCTGTGAGTATTGAAGGTAACCCGGCCAGATCCTTTAATACATTGTAAAAATGCGTTCAAATATTGCACAACAGAGCCGATGGTTGAACGCCGTGGAAGTGCTCACTCGATACTTGTGGGTTAATAAAAAAGTTCAGTCGTTACGTAAATGAATTATTTGATACCCAATCATCAAAAAAACTATAGAATTCAATATTACTATCTTTAGGCATTGTAGGTATTGATCGATGTAGTGTTTGGAGAATGTTTATCAACGAACATTCTATTGTATAAAGCTAGTTGTCATTACCGAAACCAAATTTCTGTATTTTACCAAGCGCATGTAAACCTAATAAAGTCACTTTTAAGGGTGAAACCGTGACTCACCTATTGGGTACTTGTATTTGTCAGTGTCTATTCCAGCATACACAACATTACCAAACAGATCGTTCATTACGTGTGCAAGACCTTCTGACGTCAGCATTCCATGAAGAGCTCCAACGAAGATGGTCTTGTTGGCATCCAACCGAGCAGATGAAACCCGCATATAATTGCTATCCGTGATCACCCATGGTATTATCTGAAAACATCATTAACGTATGGAACAATGATAGGCGTACCCAGGTGGGGGCCATGGTTCCCAAAATTTTAACAGTATACTTTTTGAAAGGAGAATTTGCGGCATTAGCAATGAGACACAAACTCGTATATTTTAACACTACTTCGCTCTATGCGTCAGCGATTCACTGACAACCCGACGTCTTTGGGCTCACTAAGAACAAATCCTCCATACGAACCACAACCGAGATGGATGAAATTGTGCGCTAGACTACTTCGACTGCAGAGTCTGTGGAGAGCTCCTTCAATATATCGTTCGATATCAATGGCTACCTATACATTGCCTTGTGCAAAGAGAAAGGCGCGAACAAAAGTTCTTTCAAAAATATGGGGTCCAAAAACCCCGAAACTCGCAATAACAGTAAGTGCAGTTTAATTAGAATGTTGAACAACAATGAGACAAGAAAATATACCTGCACTTCTTTGCTGCGCATGCGTCTACTCGACAGCCTAAAGAACCATTCGTTGGTTGTGACATCTCGAGTACAGTTATGCAGGAGACTTTTTATGGACTTGTCACTTTCAAATAGCAGATAAACGTATCCAGCTGCACACAATTTTTCATTCAATCAATGAGTAAATTTAAAAAATGAAAAATACTGTCATAGCCATGGATGTTTGTTGCCACTCTTTTTAATTAGCGCCTGCAATATTAATGGACATATGGTGTATACAGAGCGTTGGTTTTCAACCGTGGCGCCGCTGCACCCTAGGTTTCCGCCAATACAGTCCAGGGGTTCCCGCCTTTCCATTCAAATCATATTGTTTGAATATAATCAAACACCTATTGGGCCTCATATTTACTGTTCATACAATTCAGACATTAAAGGACAGTTGGACTACTGCACAGGGGTTTCTTGGGATGTTTCTAGAAAAAAAGGCTTTGAAAACCACTGATATAAATAATAAGGAGATACTTTTCATATGAAATGATATACATTCAGTAATTTTCAGCCAACCAACCTCGTAGAGGATAGCGAGGTCCTTTGGTGTCTTTTCCTGGCCATTCAACCCGAACTAGTCCGTATGGTTTGAAAGTCAGATGGAATGACGCTGCAAGATGATAAAAGCAGATTTTATAATACACTTATAGCAATCCATTTTTATATTGTGTGATTTGGAAGCATTTTGTACAAAAATATTATATTCTCCATACCTTCGGTGATGTCCCACGGTACTCCACCAAGAAACACCTTTGGTGAATAAGTGGGCGCAACGTAATGGCGAATAGGAAGATGCCCGCTCCAAGTAAAGGTCGCCTCACACGACGCTGTAATGCGAGTGGCATGAAATTTAAAATATCACACAATTTTTACTCATCAAACTTTAAGAAAACTCCCAATTATATAATTATGTAATATAATATTTATTTGAAATATTATATCATGATGGACATACATCATATACCAAACTACAGAAAAATTTTGTTGACCTAATTTAAAAGACTTGGGCTTTTTGATTGCTCTGGCAATAAAATTAACATTCATATTTCTGATTTGAAAATCGATAAAATAAACTTTACCAGCAGCGGAACGATGAAGTCTTGCGTCATATTCCATTTTGTCAGAGACTCCATATAATGAAGCAACATCCAACAGTTGCTCTGAGGAGAACGGGTTAATCATGCCAATGTCGCCATCGGGGTTGTAATATTGTCGCGGGGTGGACGCATCGCACCAGTCTGTAGGACTGGGCACAATTGGAGTGGATCGACCAGATATTGAATTGCGACTTGGTCCCATATGGAGACCTTGAATTCCACTCTAAAAATGTAATCATTTCGTTGTATTTATTTCAACTATGAGAAAGTTATAGTCTTAGTTTTATTCTATATTGTACACGTACATGCCTAATAAAGCACAATAAAAACAGTTACCACTAATTCTGATATGGACATCGGATCAGATCCAGAACTCAAAATGCTGGAATTCATACTGGAGCCACTTGCGTCATGAGATGAATGTGTGCTTAGCCCATCGCTGTTCAATGTACTAAGATGGAGCGGTGCACCTTCCATGCTCAATGACAGGGTTTGTTGGAGTTCCTGTGGAGCTGGGAGAGTCATGATTTATCATATTTAAATTAATCATTAAGATACCATTAGTCAGTATGTTATGGAGCTTATATAATGTAAAAATGACCTGAGAAATCCAAATCGCATGTCAAAAAAAAATAATGGAGCAGAGACCATTTTGAATTTTAAAGGAAAATGTTTAACTGAAACAATGAATATATGTATATATATATTAGAAAAACGCTGGGGAGTAGGTATGTAAAGGCGACCCGGTATACCTCGTTTTAGTCGTTTTCTAACATTAATCTATTAAATTGAACATGATCTACTTTATTTCAGAAATGAATTCATCTTTTTGAACAAAGTTAGTAATTGATTCCAATATCTACACTTTTAGTACCAGTTAATAAAAATTCATAAACTTACACAGAAGAGGCGGTCCAATGAGCGAAGCGAAATCGCCAGGATCTGGTGTTCTTGCGCGGAGTCCGTCAGCTTAAAATTAATATAATCTTACCTGAAACTATATTTATTTACTACAAAAATTTTACTTAATGTACAAAAACGATTCTGTGTACTTGCAGGAAGATTCTTTAAAAAAAAGGATCTCCGTACGCCAGAAAATACACTAATATCTGAAAAAGGTAACAAACAACCTAACACAGGGTCATTACTGAGCGTGTCACATTTTGAAATCACGCAGCCGATGAGAAGTGCAAGTTGAACGCCTTATAAAAAGCAAAACACAGATGTACATTACACATAGTATTAGTCTACGCTGGAAATTTAAGACAAAGATGGATGACAAACAAAATGCAATCACGTATCATACTCTACCTCGGCGAGCAGAACGATTCATAATTTGTCGAATGCTAGTGTCAATATCCAACTTGTTTGCGTAGCCCTCAGGAATAATCGGATAGTCAAAGGCAGGGACTTGATGAACGTCCGGCACTGTGCGACGCATACTTATCCCTGGATGCTGCAGTTCCTTCAGTCTTTGCTGTACGTCCGTGTTTTTTGCCATCTGTTTTGCCGCCATTTCTCGCTGATGGTTGATAATATTAACCAAATTTTCTGTGTTACTGTTGGTGTTATTATTATTGCTATTTGAAGAGGTCAATTCCTTTTTCATTCCACTGATCTTGTTGATGAAATCCGAAACTTCTCTGCCATTGTTTCCTAGACACAATCGTCGGTTTCGAATTATACAAAATAAAATTTAGTAAAACTAATAAACGTGAAATAAAAGCCTTTTTTGCTCATGTAGTGTTTTATTGTAAGTTAGTGAGTAAAGCGACAACAATCAAATGGATTATGAAACGTTATTTATAGCAAAAACACCACCTTGACTGTTTGCGTTGCCAGACCCTGTCGTTTGCTTGTTGGGTGAACCAGCCTGTGCTGACCAAGCCGCATACGAGCTATCTCTGGTTGGTTCTGTTATATAATTTTGATGAATAAAGATATGAAGTCATCGATCAAAAAATCAGAATCACAACAGTCTGTAAAACGAACCTGCTGAAGTGGAGGCTCCTTCATTGATGCCGCGCAGGTCTAACGTATTGCCGAGCAGATTATTCATATTACGAAAAAGCTCTTCGCTTTGATAGCCTGCCGTTGCTGTCATATTGTTAGTATTCATTTAAAATAGGTTCCAAATCAAGGTGTACGACAGCAACACCCCCACGGCTTGCCAAAACTGATGCTCGTATAAGTCAGATAAACCAGACAGAGTCAGCACCGAAAGCAAATGACGATCTTCAGTTACAACTATAGCATCAATCTCTACACAACTTGCAGTTACTTTAATTACATCTTATTTTACAAACGTACTGCTGTGTTTCAAGTATGATTCATACTTGATATGTTGAAACCACCTGATTCGTTTAACGCAACCCGCCGAGATAATTATTCGCCGGAGTAATTATTCGTACTATGAAAAACAGAAATTTACTTTGAATTGTTGTGTAAACGACATTCTGAACATGTATACACGTTTAAAGATGAGGTGGGATCACAGCTAAAATTAAACATTGGGCAATATACTGTGGAAAATGCTTGAAAACTTGGGGAGAAGCAAAAGAAAATTCGATGATAAATAAATACCAGAAAGCTCTAATGGATTATGAAAATAATAGGTTTGATATAGAAAAAAGACACGAGGTTGAATTAAAAAAAGAGGAGTTGGATAATTTATCGAAAAAAAAAGTGCATGGAAATATTATAAGAAGTAGAATAAGATGGCATGAAAAAGGCGAAAAATCTAGTTCTTACTATTTCAATTTAGAGAAACATAGAGGGCAAATTAAACTTTCTAAAGAATTGGAGACAGTTGATGGTACAATCCTTACAAATGTTAATGATATACAGGAAGAGCAGAGATTATTTGAAAAAAAAAGGGCCTAGATGGTCTTACGAAGGAATTTTATACAATATGCCGGGGCAAAGTCAAAACTATTTTACTCGTTGTATATAATTGTTGTATAGCTTCTGGACAACTTACCGAAACTATGGCAGAGCCAATAATTACTTTATTGTATAAAAAAGTTGGAAGGAACAAATTAACCAATTGGAGATCTATTTCATTACTTAATTTATATTATAAAATTTTTACCAAAATATTGTGTAATCGAATTAAATATAAACTTCCTAAACTGACTCATCCAGATCAAACGGGATTTGTGTATGGCAGAAATATACATGAAAATTTGATAACAATTCGAGATGATATTTTCCATGCAAACTATTCAAAAACTGATCTCTTATTGTTCTCAATAGACTGGGAGAAGGCCTATGATAGTGTGTATAGGGAATTTTTGTTTAAAGTTTTAAAAAAATTCAATTTCGGGCCATTTTGGATATCTCTTACAAAAATTTATTTATACAAAGATGAATTCGAAAATTATAACCAATGGTTATATTGGCAAGGAATTTATAGTTGAAACAGTTTTAAGGCAAGGTTGTCCACTGTCTCCGATACTTTATATGCTGAAGTATTTGCATGTAATATTAGAAATAATCCACAAATTAGAGGTTTTATTAATGTAGCGAATGAGGAACAAAAATATAAGATGACGCATTGTCGACTTTGAGGGATTACTATTCTTTATGTGTATCTATGAATGTTATTGAACATTTTGAAAAAGCAACAGGGACCTATATGAATAAAAATAAATCACAAATACTAGTATGTGGCAATTTAGTAAACTTGCCAATTATTTAGGTTCGTGAACTTAACGTTTCCAGGGACCTTATATCAGTATTAAGTTGCTGGATAGGAAATGATAAAATTAAATTTGATAAAAATTGGAATCCAGTTATATGAAGAATTCAAAATGTTATAAATTTATGACGTGGTAGGAACCTAACAATGATTGGAAAGAATATAATCACTAAACAATTACTGCTGTCAAAAGTTTGGTGTTTAGCATCTTTTAGAATAGTACCTTATAATTTTTTGTCAACTTTAAAAAAATTAACTTAGAAATTTTGGGGGGAAACAAGAATATATAAGCAGGAGTGTATGCTGTGCTAGTAAAATGCAGAGTGGTTTAGGATGTATTGATCTCGAATTGCAGATCAGGAGTATTCAACTAAAATGGTTGTAGAAATTGATCAATGGTAGCACCACGGAGTGGCAGAGCCAAAATATATATTAATAGCTATTACACTAAACTTGAAACCTCTAATCTTGAAATTATCTATGTGAGTTTGAGAAATAATTTAAAAAAATCTTTACCTCAGTTTTACACAAATATTGTCAACTATTTCAGGGCTTTAAATATATATACAAAGAAATTCTTTTAAAACCAAGATCCGAAATTTATTTTAGAGTATATTTGGTTTAATCTATTGATTAATTTGAGAAATCATACAGAGGATGTAAGTAATTGGATTAAGGCAAATATAACGAAAATAGAGCATAGCCTATTGTTAATTTATCATGTAAACTAATTACTGAAAAAATATATGGAGAAGATAAAATAGGAAACTTGGCTGAAAATGAAGCAAAAAAATAAAATAAGGAATGTGATTTGGTGTGTTCAGAAAATTTTAAGATCAATTCCTCAAGAATGGTAAGATTTATTGAGAGAAAAAAACTGGTGATCATAATCCCGTCTTGATGTCTTTTAAATACGGTTTTCCTGAAAATCCCACAACAAAAATGTTTGATAGAAGATCATTAAAAAAGTTTAACATTGACCAATGGAAACAGAAACGTTTTGGGACTATTTCTAAATTTAATTCAAGACCTAATTTTAGTGGGAATGAAGTGTGGGCAAATTATACTCCCAGAAAAAATCAAGTGTTAAGTTGAAAGATTTTACAAAATGGGCTTCCAATGGAATAACGAATTAGACATTGGTCAGATGTAGCAAATGGCAATTGCTTATTTTGTGACAGATAGAAGATTGTATGCATTTATTTTTTAATTGTGATTATACAAAACATTTTTGGAAGTGGCTAAATTTATCAAATTATACAGAACCTAGTATTTTCACCCAAGATGTTGAAATTGAATCAGTGAACCTAATTATCTCTTGTGGTAAAGCAGCGATTTGGAATTTCAGAAATGACATAGTATTTCAAGATTTGGAAACCTATCAGTCTGTATTTCGAACGATGTTTAAATGCGTGGTGATAGGATCTATAAGAGTTATGAATGAGTTTATGAAAAAGAAAATATTAGGAGATGAAAAGATTGAAATTCTTTTAGAAAAATCTGTGATGCTGTTTTTTATATTCATCATCTAAAAAATATTTACATAGTTACATGATAAAATTGTATGTTAATTGTGATAACATGAAAATTATGATTTACTAGATGAAGTTGTTGTATTATTGGACACGTAGGTGACATAACGATCGTTTCAATATTATGTTGTTCTTGTTCTTTGTATCGTTTTGAAAAAATCGCTTTTCTCTTTGATTACTAGACCAATTGCTTTGAAATTTTCAGTGGTTGAAGATGGAATATTTCTCTAGAAGGCTATTACTTTTATTTTTTAATATGACGTCAATAAAATTATGTGGCGCTACGTGTTCATATTTTGAGCATAGCTCTCTTGTGATCGAGTGTATTGCTGTTTTTTCTTCACTTTTTAAAGGAGAAAAAGAGTTATGTGAACATAAGTGGCGAATGGGGAAACCCCCATAGAATAACTTGGTGTATTTTTTATTACCTGTCTATTTTGGGCTTAGAAATTATATGGTTTGAATTGATTATGTTTATTGTATTATATTCAAATATCAATTACAAGATAAGATTATGGTCGTATTATTTTTTTTTAACATTTTTTTTTCTTTTTTTCATTTTCTCAAAATATGTGCTATGTTATATATAACCTCTATGGACAAATTGGATCTTTATATCATGCTGACGATATTGGTATGGTGGAATACAAATCAATTGGATCATGGAATTATTCAAATATTGGAATTAAACCTTCATACATCATGGACTATGAATTCTTTTGACTGTATAATTGGTATTATATTATTAATCGAATATGGTATACTGGAGATCAAATTGATGTCGAATCCATTTTATGATGTTATGAATTGGACCTCATAAATTGATTTATTGTTTCATTTTATTTTTTCAATAGAAAGAAAAAAAATTATCACCGAAAAACCTTTGTTATGAATTTTATTCTATGTAATTTTTTGATATTTTTAGCCATTACAGCTCATATAAAATGGACTTCGTTTAGGAGAGTCAATTTTTAAAACTCAACCTTTCCGAAAGTGAACGCAAATTAGCATGGTCCTTCGATGACGTTGTACTGAGAACACATCGGCGAAATTTGGCGTATGGTTGAAGGCGCTCAGTGCGCTCCTTGGTCCTATTTTAAATGTTTTGCTAGTTCTATTGGGCGTTGCATTTGACAAACGCTGCAGTAGGTTCAAACATATACCAATATATTCAAATATTATCAATTAATCGTTAAAAATGACTGTAAACTTAGACAACTGGAGTTAAAATATACCTGATTCCTCTGCTGAACTATCACTGTATCGGACTGTTGTAACATATTTTCAGGTAAAAAACGCATACTACGCTATTTCTTTCAACTCAAATTATCTAGTATTTATACTCAGTGGTTTTTGTCCGCTTTCCTGATTCCGTAACTATCCTGATAGTATATTAAAATTAGCATATATACATATCTAAGGTTACCATATTTTTGTGACTTCAAAGTGGGACGCCTCTAAAGACAAGGACCCATTAGTTGTGATTTTGTAACTTTACATTTTCCGATTTTACTACATGGGCCTACATTTGAGGCTGTCTTCATTGGCCATATTGCCATCGAAAACTAATGCGCATATTCTCTGGCCAAATATCGGGTTCAGTTGGAAAAATAGAAAGGAATTGGCGTTAACGATACCGGTACAAATAATTCGAATTTAGACTAATTAGTATTGGTTGTACATGTGAGATACGTTTTCTAACAATGTTAGCGGGGAAACAAACGCATTCTTTAGGCGCGGGACTTTTGGCTGACTTGTCGGGACGGCGGGACAAAACGCTAAAAAGCGGGACTGTCTCGCCTAAAGCGGGAAATATGGTAAGCTTAAACATATCCGTACTGTGAAATATCATTCTCCGACGCCTATTTAGTGGTTACCGCAACTTCTGTACTTCCCCACGGAAGTACAGTACTTTCCAGCCTGGAAAAGTATGTTAAAGTCCATCCAAACACCTGCTCTACAGCCTTAACGAACAATGCCTGGCACAGTTTATCGAATCAAGTTTTGTTTATATTTATGGTGTTTTATCGGGCACGTAAGTTTTTTTTTATGTATAATTCATTCATGTCAATAAATAGTTCCTTGCGAATCTCCATTGTTAGATAGATGCCGTGTGCTATATATAATGCGTTGACTGTTAAAGGGTTAAGGCATTCCACGTGACAGTTATTCCGTATGGGTAGTCACTGATATGCAAGCGGCAACTTTTGGATAGAACGAAATGGTTTGGCTACAGTGATGGAGGGAGAGGCCAGGGGCGGATTAAGCCCCTTTGGTGTCCTAAGCACTTTTTTTAGGTTAACAAGGAGAATACTAGAAAGAAAAAACAACAACAATTTAGGAAAACGACTCATAGGACCATTTCGTGTCCAAAAAAAAGTTTTAGTGTTTATTTTTAATAAAGAAGGTTAATATGATACTTGAAGACGAACAATAAACTAACATTTTGAAGTTTAAGTCGTCTGGTGAACTTGTAATATTTTAATAAACACCGATAAACTATATAAAAATTCTGCTCTAAAATTTCTGTGGTGGCTCACTTTGCTTGGTACCCTAAGCAAATGCTTATACTGTTTAATGGTTAATCCGGCACTGGGTCTAGCCTATGGCGGAATCCAAACGTTTCCCTCATCATGGAAACTATACAGGATTGGGAATCTTCTTCTCCATTGTACTTCAGCATTAAGTACTCCTATTAAGTGTTACTGATCTCTAGCAAGATTTTCAGTGTTATATTCAGGGTGATACTGCCAACAATATTTTTTGTTATTTCCTTCATATTCGCTGCCAAGCATCCGTTCCCTACACTTCAATACTCGAATATTTATCGTTCCTGATTCTATGATTGATGAACACGTGAAAAGTGTGAAACTGGACCAAGTTGATTTAAATAACAGTGTTACTTGATGAAATCGTACATTGAAAGAATATTATATCAAACTGACACGGAAAAGAAATAAGTGATAAAAACTGATTGTAGAATTAACGTCATTGCTTGGTCTCCTGACTGTACGTTCAGTGGCGTATCTAGGGTGTGTCATCCATGGCTCGTGCCATGGGCGCCGTTTGGACAGGAGCGCAAAAAAGGCGAAAAGTTTTAATCTTAATGTTTCAATAAAATAATTTCGAATTGGTAATATCTCAAACTCGTAGTTTTACTCAAATATTATCGTACAATTAACTCATTCCCATGAGTGTCATTATAAATTGTGAACTAACTATCAAGGGGGGTGCATTTTCAAATTTTTCCGTGGGCGCAATTTTATGTAGATACGCCACTGTATACGTTTCTGTGTCACAATACACTATTGTTTTACTCGTTATCAACTACGCGACGAGGATCTAAAATTGAAGACAGCAAACTGTGGTATAAAACCTTACTCGGGTATATAGCGTGAATACAAGTTCAAAAATGTGTTCTCAGTACCACGTCACAAAAGGCCGTTTTCCAACTGCAGTCGATTATTGTTGGAGCAATTTTCAAAATAGTAGTGGTAGAATCTTTATGTGAATAGTAACTCCACATAAAAAATCTCTACTACATTCTTGCCA
The DNA here is from genome assembly GCF_964204865.1 of Styela clava. Lineage (NCBI taxonomy): Eukaryota > Metazoa > Chordata > Ascidiacea > Stolidobranchia > Styelidae > Styela > Styela clava. The sequence continues at coordinate 14,363,355 of NC_135251.1, read as the reverse complement.
TTCTATTACTGCAAGCCTTGCAGTTGACTCAAATTAGTTTTTTAAAACAACACTAAAACAAACTAGTAATAGAGGCAATTGTAATGTGGTTTTGCGTAATGCATAGGATTTAGTATATGTTTACTGGGATATGGCATTTAGCAAGACATATATATATATATATATTCATACATATATATATACGATTGGCCTTAATTCATATTACCACTTTTTATGCATAAAATGGTGCTACACCTACTGGTGCACTATTAACCTGGATGAGCATTAATCTGGACACACATGCTCGAGACCTTTATTGTTGATTTTTTCAATGAAACATAAGATAAAATGGGATTTTTATCGAGAGGACAGGAAAGACGAGGTGTGAATAACATGACAATGTGCGGTCTCTTGTCCGATTACCAACACAGGCCGGGTAAAGGCCGGTATACACGACAGTGTGCGAACTCACCGCAGCGTATTTTTTCGGTTTGTTCTATTTTAATCGTCTGCGGTGGACTGCGTTTCGTTGCGCTGCGTTTGTCTGAGTTGGCGAACGCTTGAGTAGCGTTTTCTGACCGCAGTTCACCGTACTGCCAGTCTTGCTCTGCTTGTTCTGGTGGTTTTCTGAGACAACTGGTTGTATTTCATGTGACAAGCGAAAGTTTTATACTATTATTATCGTTTTCGAGTTGCTTTTATAACGATAGAAGTTCAGTCTCACTAGGGCTACCGGTTACCGTGCGGTTTGTAATATCACATGTACCGGTATGGTAACGGTACATTGGTACGGTAACGGTATGATATGCGGGATACTTTCTGTTGGCAAGTGTGTTCTTATCGTTGACGGGTATTCCAAACTGTTCAGCTTTCACCTATTCGATTTTTTTTACCAGATTTCAACTGAACATTGAATATCAAATTATGGTTTCATAGGGTACGGTGCCGGTACGTACGGAGGACAGGTCTGACGTCACGGTTCCGCGCATACCGCACAGTGCGCAGAGTCGCGGTGCGGTGAGTTATAATGCTGTCGTGTATACCGGCCTTAAGGATCATATCATATGCCACGTAGCTAATTGCTCCATATGCAATCAATTGGTGGCGGGGAAACGACTGATCGCTACGCGTACAACAACGAGAAGACAATAAGTCCAGCAATAAACATAATTATGTTTCATGGGATTCAATATTTCGAGCCTGACTTAATCTAGGTTGGTAAATATCAGCTAGGTTGTCAATAGCAATCTTCTTTTGTCTCTGTTCGGAGTGGCCTCATTTGAAGTTTTTAAAGTGACAAGGTATTTTTCCACACTATCGTACTGAAATATGGGACATTCGCCATGGTCCTATTATTCGGTAGCCTATATTGACATCTGTTTTTGTTATTGGTTTGAACTTCCTAACTTTATAAATTCTTGATCGGTGTCACGTCCCTGCGGTAGATATTTTTCGTTGTGTTATATACAAAATACACGACAGCATTGCTCAATCATACATAAATACAATATTCAAATAACTATCTCAATATATCGCTTTCTAAATCGCTTGAAAAAACCGTTTCGCTTGAAAAATCGCTTTCTAAAAAACCGTTCCATTTGCTTACCTGTCTGGGCAAGGAATGCAATTGGGTAATGCATTAATAAATACATGCCAGGCAAAATCGACTTGAAACTACCACACATGGTTAGGAACATTCTGCACTATTCGACTTAACGCTAAGATGAGGCAAAATTGCTTACGTCTTCCTTCTCTGCTGTCATATTTGTGCTTGTTAATATACAGTTTATCGCATTGATTCGCTTTAATTCTATATAAACTTTGACAAATGAAGCTGACGGGCATGATTTTTCCACACCAATACCAAAAATTGCAAAAGGGTAGCAACGAGTCCACCAAGAAGTTCGGGGCAGAGGTCGTCGCGAAATTAAAAGGTGTTTCCATAAATGAAAATAAAACAGAGAAATCCCAACTCATAGGACTAGGGAACAAAAAGGGTAGTAGTAGAAAATGACTAAAGGTATCAGCAGTAGATGACTAAAAAAAGTACTACTACTGAAAGTACTGATACCTACCTCTTTCGTCATTTACTACTGGTACCTAGGTATCAATAGTAACCCTAATCCTACCTTTTTAGTCATCTATACCTTTTTAGTCATTTACTACTGATACCTACCGTTTTAGTCACCGATTCCTATCTTTTTAGTCATTTACTATACTGATACCTACTCTTTTAGTAGGGTCAACAAATAGTCGCTCCAACAACAAGACTAACAACAACGATTTAGCAAAACGTTTCATATAAATATTTAGTGTTCAATAATTCAAATTTAACGTCACGATATTTCAATATTCAATTACCCACACCTTAACGAAATCCTGGGAATGCCAGTGTTTGTTGACTCTGGTTCAAATTATTCTTGTTTCGGAAAATTTTGCTTTGCGGAAATCTGGACATATTTCAATGTTCCAAAAACGTGACCCGAATTTCAATAAATCATGGGTGAAAATATCGGGACTAGGAAACAAAATTGAAAAATGTAATATCCTTCAATGGCCGTTTATATAATCGATTGGTCTGGTAGTTAAAATAATTAATAGGTATATAATATAATATAATAAATAGTTAAAAAATAACAACCGCAAGCATCCCAAAAAGACTAACAATAACAACAAATTTGAAAACGATCCATATGTACATTTCGCGTTCGAAAATATGATAGGGGTTATCGAAATGCAAAATAGTTACGTTACGTTGTCCTCCAGGTTACGTTGGAACTCGTCACAGAGCTGTGAATATTTCTAGTTCAGTGCACTGAACTGTGGTTCAGCCATCGAGGTGTATATAACACCCTTTTTGGGTTCAGCGCATTGAGGTGTATTGGTTCAGCCATAGTTTACTGGGGTTCAGCGGGACTCGTCCGCGTCACGAGTGCCCTCAATGTACGCGCCTCCTCCAATGCCATGCCATTGGTGCCTTCGTAGATAGTTGGTGATTCCCCGTCCGTTGTGAGTTTATCCTTTGTTAATTATTGATTTTGTTGAATATAAAACTGGCGCTGGCGACCTGTCGTGTCCAGTTACTGCTTGGCGGATGCCGACAATTATTCGCGGCCTTCCACATGCCCGAAACGACAATAAGAAAATTTACAGTTGGAATGGCGTGCTATGGGGACAACGATGGCGTTGAAGAGAATAATCTCACACATTTGCGCCACCCTTATCGTGGGACAGATGATACATTTTTAGAACACCATTTGGAATCGTCGGATCCCATAAAACAGTTTGCAGTTTGGATGAACGAAGCTATTGCCCACAAAGGAGTAATAGAAGCTAATGCCATGTCATTATCTACTGTAAGTAGTGATGGAAAACCTAGTTCCAGAATGGTTTTATTGAAAGGATTTAATAATGATGGTTTTAAATTTTACACAAACTATAATAGCCGAAAAGCCAATGAGATGGCAACAAATGCAAATGTTGCTTTAATGTTTTATTGGAACACAATGCATCGATCTGTTAGGATTGAAGGTAAAGCAACGAAAATAGAAACATCAAATAGTACTGAATATTTTTCCACAAGACCTAGAAAAAGCCAAATTGCTGCACATGTGAGCATCAAGCAGAGCTATCCAATTGAAAGTAGAGACAAACTGCTTGAGGTGGAAAAGGATATTGAAAAACGATATAAAGGTGTTGATGTACCAAAGCCGGAATATTGGGGAGGATACATTGTAAAGCCAGAAAGTATCGAATTTTGGCAAGGGCAATCAAATCGAATGCATGATCGACTAAGATTTCGAAAAAGGGAATCTAATGAAAATGTAACTACAAATCCTTGTCTAAGAGAAGGTGAAAATGGTTGGGTATATGAAAGGTTGATGCCCTGAGTTTCACATTTCATGTACAAACACAGATGGCATAACATTCTGACTTTAACAAAGGCATATATAGATATTATATTCCACTATGTAAAGATAACTGTGAAAATTTTTAGCGCTTTTCTTTGATTTATTTATTTTGTCTTAGTGTTTGCGGAGTCGGAGCTATTATTTTGACTAATGATCCAGTGGTTCTCAACCTTTTTTCTTTTGTGGCGCACTTTTGTTGCACAAAAAATTCGGTGATATCAAGGTTGCAAATATAGACAGACACTTTTATAATTAAAATAAGAATTCCATCCAGTAGCAGAAACAGCATCATCATTCATTGTTACTACAATCAAAGTTTTAACTAATCTATCAATAACTTCAGCAATTTATAATCAATAGATTTGTGGCCAACCCGTAGGTTTCTTTGTGGACTGACCATTTTTGCTCGACTCCGACCATCTTGACCCCGTTTTATTATGTGATTCTTTCTTCTGCTGAGATCGGACATATTCTTGTTTCTCTGTGTTATTTCTGTTTAAATCCATTCCGCTAGGAGATGAAGTTCTTTACTGGCGCGACCATATTATCTAACCTATTTTACTGCTGTGATAATTCGCCACAGAATATTTGTTTGCCACCGCTCATTATTAATATACAAGTTTCCTATGACTAAAACTTGTGGGACTGTTAAAACAGGCCAAGACTTAGCCAATCCAATCAACTTCAAGTGCCAACTTATTTTTAGTTAGCACTTGTAGAAATCAGCAAATGAAATTAATATTACTCATATACTCAGAAGTTCTTGCTCATAGCTTTTATGCAATATCTAATGGCTGAAAACATAATGATTTTATTTATTTCTGTCTATATACGAGCAAACAAACTTTTTTGTTTATTTTCAGTAATCCATCAAATCTCAAAATGAATTTATTTATGCCCTACCGAGAAACGTTGTCCAATTTAAAGAAAATTGCCCACCCTCGGGAGGTTTATATTGTGTAAATGTGATTGAAAATCTGAGGGACGATTTTGTATACCTTTTGCGCCATCCATACATTTCTTTCTTAAACTGCTGATATTATGCGATCAAAGTTATTGTAACATTCAATTAAATTTCTCTTGTGTAACGAATCACATTGTCAAACTTAAAATTGCAATGAAATTTTAAAATCTGATCTCTGTTACTGATTCAATAAAACATGTTACAACAGCAATGTTGACTAAATGATTTTTGTCAGTAGAGAGAGGCATTGCAACAGATGTTGGTGTGGTGTATGTACTATGATCGCAATTTCACACTGTCGTTTGGTCCCACAAATGCCTTTTCATATAATAATACCATATAATAATACAGATGATCATATATATCATGTAATATATTTAAAATATACAAATCACATAATAACTGTTGCTGAAGCACACTGCCCATCAGGCAATCATTCTTCTTATAAAATATTGTTCCCCATAACACCCACATAAAAAAAGAGCAGTATCGGCAAAAATGTGCGCTGTGCATATAATAATAACACATGGTTAATACAGCAAAAGCTAGTACCCGGTGTGCAAGAATTCACACTGTGTAACTGGCACCATAGATTTTAGTTGTAGAATAATACTATAATTTTTGTCTTCTACCTACAAAACCAATGTTCTCTTCTTTATCATCACTCAAAAAAGCCTGCCCTTGTCTTATCTTTCCCCCACCATAGTCTAAACCAGCGTCACCATGATGAGCAACGTGGATATTAGGATTAGCCATCGGGTCTAGAAATGGATTTTCTTCTGCTCTTTTTCGTCCTACTTGTGTTGCAAAAATAACAATTGTGAAAAAGGCTATGATTGCCACCAAAATTAATATTGCGACTTTTTTTGGAATAACATTCATATCGTGATAGCCTCTGCCTCTTGCTCTCAACATGCGTGACCTGAATGAAATAAAGTTGTCAATTAAAGTGAGAGCATTTAAGAGAAAGAGAAAGGGCTTAAATTCTCAAATATCAGTACAGTTAATTGTTTCCTTATTCTTCAACACTCGAGATACAAAGATGACAGATAAATTCAAGTACCACATTTTCAGGCTAATAAGACGATTTTTTGGACCCAATTTTTTTACATAATTTTCTGGGGTTGTGTTATTGGGCGGCTAAGCCTATTTTCTTTCTTCTGGGGTTGGCTCATTTTTTCACAAAATCCTTCAAGCATAACTATCTCTGGGTTGATACATTTCATAATGTACTTGTCACCAAACGTCTGCCAATCACGACCAACTGTTATTCAACTTTTTTCAGCCAGCTGTTCTTTTAAAAAAGTTGATGTCAATGATAACTGGCCCCTGCAATAAAGCACTCCTTATTGTGATGGAACACTACTTCCTATTTATGACCCTGGCTTCCACATCGAAAAAAAATTTTGACCAGACTGTTTGCTATCAATAAAATAGAAATGTTTTTTACCTCAACCACCTCATTAACCATGTCCACGCAGGTCTTCGTTTATATTTATCTTCGGAATCTGGATCATTTCCAGCGACTGTCTGTCTCAATGAATCTGGTAAATTGCCCCCAAGAAGTTTTCTAGATACTGCTCCCAGCTCATCTGCTACTTTAGAACCTGTAGAGCACGATTTCCAGGATTGAAAATGAGTGAATTGCTAACAGCCATAACGATATTTTCAGTACACAAACACTTTCATAAAATCATATTCATTTATTTTGATCTGACAAGGTTTGAACTGGAATAGCACGCTTCAATCTGGTACTATTCAGAAACTACTGCAGGTTCGGAGGCTGCAAGATTTGCAAACTATCAAATTGATAGCGTCTTGATTAAAAAATACTTGTTGAAACCACTATTTCATCAGTCATTTTGATCTAGAAATATATTTTGAAAAAGTAATAAACAGGGATGCCCAAAATGAGTCGAATACTGGTACTCGAAAACATTCAAACATATTCACGATATCAGGAACAATTTAAAACATTTTATCTGATGAATTGTAATTTTGTGCAATTGACAAATGAATAGGATTGCTGTTCCTCTATTGAACAAAACCCAACATAGAATACATTATATGCAATATTCAGGGGTTTCACAGCTAGAGAGGAATTTCCCTCGAAGGTGGAGTTTAATTGTTTAAGCAGAGGAACTTTTACTTTGTTCTTGCTTGTAGTATTACTCTTATTTTGTGATATTTATGAACACATTGAAAACAATTAAAATTGTAGAAAAGTCAGAGCAAGAGTTGTGCATATCGCGACCAAAAATTAAACAACAAATAAAAAATGATTTTCATATATACTGAGGGAGACAAATATGTGAAGGGGGAATGTATTGCAAAAGATAGAAAACCACAGTAATTTTTTTTTTTTGGATATATTTGGAATAGAAAATCATTCTGACCTTGGTAACCTATACTCCCTTTTGCTCTTTGATTATAGAAAATATCATTTACCTAAAATTGATTAGAAAACCTACCTCCAGTGGCTGGGAAGTCGTCCATTGTTAAAACTGTACTGTGTGATTTGTTGTTTGGAGGACTGTAGTCAGCAAATAGAGATGAATTCTTAAATAAAGAACATATCGTATTGAGGCATAATACAACCAAACAAAGGGAGTCGATGCAGAGCCATTAATCAGATGTCATTGGATTATCCGTATTGATTTTTTATATAATAATAGGAGTATTGGCGTGCAATATATAAAACCCTCACTGCACATACTGTATAGCTACTGAAAAAGACAGCTGGAGTGATCATAAAGCCTCTTACAATTTCGCATAAAGTCTGTTCTCAATATATTTAACCAGGTTTGCTTTGTTTTTATAAGTGTTTGTTTAAGTTTTCTTTCACTCTATTTAATATACATCTATAACACGTACAAACTAAATATGGTATTGGTATCGGTAAATTCTATTCGTAATTTAAAAACTTTCAAGACAGTCAACTTTCTATTTCACACTTACATAGCCCGCCAGTCAGGGTGGCAAAATTTTTGGCCCCTCGTCCAAAAACCTTGCCCACCCCTGATCTAAAAGAATAGCAAATGAATTAATCAATTCAATAGCATATCAAACTAAAATGTTCATAATGTATATTGAAAGAGAAATACCTTCATCCAAGATGTGTCTGATACATTTGTGCTTGATGAAAGATTAAAATCAGGTTTGAGTATTGATGATCCGTGTAGATTTTCATGCTCTCGACTTTGTCCTTCATCTTTAACAAATGTATTTACTCCAGACATTTCATCTTCTGGTAAATCACTTTCTGGTACTTCGATAACCTCTGACTCATCTATCTGAACATGGTACATATTATTGGATAAGCTTTTATCACAAAGTTTTGAAACGCGGGTGCAGGACTGGGGAGTCGGAGTCATTGTGATTTCGAACCAGCCCCCAGCCCTGTGCAGGTTTGAATGGAAGCAATCACGAAGGAATGACACACATATTCTAATATGCTAAGTCTAATGAAAATGACCTGAGGGAATATTAAAAATTTATATTTCTGATTTAACTTAAAATTATGCCAATCATTCATTGTCAAGGGCCCAAAATATGTCACACCCAGTCATTATTTAATCATGGCTTTTTCATACTATTCGAAGCTGTTCAAACAGGCTCCAAAGTCCATACCAAACTAGAAAAAAATGTATTCCAGTTCCAATTTTCAAGATACCACAAGTTTGACTATGTAGAACTCACTGCCCCGCATTTGGTGCATTTAAATTATAATTCCCGATCTAACAACTCACCAAAGGCAACCCAAGTCCAATTCTTGCCCAGTTAAATTTTGAAAGACATTCTTTCAATTGGTCAATGACTTTTCCAGCTTGGTTTGGTGCAGGAAAAACATTGGTCTCACATAATCGACATTTATAACCAGCTGGAGCAGTGTTTGATGGCAGTTTTTTGTAATGTCTATCTAGGCAGGCTTCATGAAACACATCTGAAAGAATTTGTAAGATAATGCTTGATGAAACTGCCAATAATGCTAATGGGAAGTGACCTTAGGTCTAAGGCAAAGATTAAAAAACAACTTACCATAACAGAGTAATCTGACGACATTTCCAGAGGCAAGAGGTTTACTGCAAAGTTGACAATCTGGGTTGTAGTCACTGTCTTTCAACCAATTGAGATAAGATTGCACAACACACTGAAAATTTAAAATTATGAGTCATAAATCCCTTTTTGTATATAATGGGTTTTGTATAAAGATTTTCTGTATTACATGAACTTGTATATGTATCCTGCACTATAATATATCGCAAATGTGCTCTGGTTGTGATTTTGATTTTTTAAGATGGAAAACGGATGGTTGTGAGAAGCAATAATAGGGAAGGGAAACTAATTCTGGCAAATATAATATAATCCTTACCCTGGCATGATTTTCTACAAGACAATGTTCACAAACATTGACTCTGTGTTCGAAACAAAACAAATTTGTTACTTTTCTCTTTGGGCATTTACACAAACCCATCTCTTCAGCGGCGCATAAATAATTATAACTATTAACCTATATCTGAAACTGAAATGAATGTAAAATATTTATTCGGTTCTTAATGAAGTGCTGTCGAAGGGAAGATATTTTTGACAAGATATTGCACCGCAATAACATGGCTTTTGGTTTTGTTGATTTGCATTTGAATTGTCAATAAAATCAGATTTGCAGTTTCCCGCATAGTTGAATGTGATCTCCGAATTGACTTCAATGTCTTTGCAGGCAAAAAGTGCAAGATGTGGAACATCGGAGTCTACCCGTACTGGAACCATTACAAGATTTGGGTCACAGCTATGGTTAATAAATCTCCCAACGTTTCCAATATATTTTGGATCTACAAAAGTTACTTTGTGCGGTTTTTCATTTGGATTTGAGTTATATTCACATACTGATATAATGTAATTCATTACACCAATTTTTGAACACTGATTCTTAGTCCTTTTTACTGCCTCTTCATATCCCAATACCTCTCCAGCATATTCACAAACGAATCTTCCTTTTTCAATGTTCTCCAAACATTTAACACCCTTTCCTTTATATTGAATATTACATACTTCAAGTCTTGTTTTAACACCATGTTGCACGAGTCTATTTTCACATGCATCACTGCATTTACACATTGAGTTACATTCATAAATCGGAGGTGAAGTGAATGGGTTCGATTGTCTAAGTTTTGAGTTTTCATAATTTTTTAAATTGCATTGGCAGTTTTCTTCAGAACAACTTAAAACAGTACAGCCACATCCTTCAAACTTAATCAGAGCCGGATTTTCATCACAACCTGGACCTTCCACATTAAACAAAGTGTATTTAAAGCCTTCTTCTTTCAAATGATAGAAAACATCAGGATTTATTGTGACTGCTGTATGTTCCTGACCACCAGATAAATCCATATATATGTTGAAGATTTTTATATGATATTGGTCTGTGAAAATCAACAAAAACAGGATTATAAAGATATATGAAGTTAGTAGTAAATTATAAACATGCCAGTGCAGTGGACGGATTTATATGACAAAAATGTATCCAAATAATTGTGCAAATTTGTCAAAACTTTATATTTAAATATATATTTCGGAGTAAACAAATTGCATGTCTACAAAAATAAATGTATTGGCCATATAAGTACCATTAAATTCAAATATTATAAAATAGAAACCTCTCACGTATTCTTACATAAAAATAGCTACCGGTACTTCAAAACTTGTAAGAGATAATTTTAAAAGTAGGATAGTACAAGTCACAAATTGGTACATACAAATTACAAAGTGTCACTGAGAATGTTACAACAAAATATTTGATTTCTACATACAAGTCAAAAATTTCTTGTAAATAATTCTTAACACTTAATCTACTGAGGTCTCCAAGCATTGCCACATGTTGATATGCATAAACTATAATTAAATCAAAGCAGGAATTCATTTAGGCATACAGAAAAAATAAACTTGACTTGACATATACCCAGGACTGTGACCAGTCACCTCTTCCTAATATGTGGACACCAAACTCAATGTGGCGCAATTAGATTACCTTAGCAAATAAAGTGATTGTCTGTAATAGAATCACAGTATCTTGGCATGTTTAAATTATGTAGCATGCAAGAAATATCAAAAATATTATAACTAAACAGGTGTTTTGAAATTTAAGAGACCATGATTAAAAAATCAAATAATATTAGTATGGCACAGTTCTTCGATTCCGAGAATTGCTCCCACATCAATTATAACAGTAAGTGAAAATCGCTCCTTTACAAGACAGTCTGGGCCTATATATCAGCATAAATTGACAAAACACAACAACGGGAATATTGGTCAGAGAGCGAAGACTTATCGATCGAAAGTTAGGGTATCCCCCAAAACAGCGCTCTTACTCCATAGTGACACCTTGTGTCCCATCACTAATTAATTAATAACTCGCTAATTATTCGACATAATTCGCCCAAAATCAATAGGCTTCTGGTCCGAAATAAGATGAATGCACATGCAAAATCTGGAGATTCAATCCCGCTTTCGTGAGATATCGCGTGCATCTGACAGACATACAAATACCTATCAACATACTTACCGATTAAAATCGATAAGTAATAAACTAAAAGGAGGCACAATCTAAAATCGTCACCATTAGATTCCTCAGAAAAAAAATCTTACGATTTTCCAAAGGGAAAAAATTTTGGTCGTACCATTCGAAAGTTTTTAGCAAAAAAAACAATTATACTCTGGCAATCCCTATGGCGTGATGGTGACGTCGTAGTGACGTAATTTTTGTAGGGCATAGTCAGGTGGGGGTTAGGAATAACATATGCAAAAATCGTTATTCTACGCCCACCGAAAGTACTTGTGGTACTAAACTATACTAGACCCGAATATAGAACATCAAAAATATTCCATGATTGCCAATATTTCATAATAAAAATAGGAATGCAAATGAAGGCATATTCAAGAATGCTTCTATACAAAGTGACCCCTTGTTTAATATAAAAAACATATGTGTCACATAACTTCGAACATGCCGGCACCTTCTAAGCCTTTGAAGCATTGCATATAACTTTTCAATCTTAGTTTTAGTATTTCTGTAACAAGTTCATTTCGAATCTCAGGCTCTACCATTCCCATTCTTGTTAGTTTAGCATCATTGAGTGAAATTAAAGCCCGCCCAGTGATTTCATGTTCAATCATTTTGCTCGAATATTTCTCATAAGATCTTGGCGCATGTCGTTTAACCCATTTCTGGACTTCATCCTTTGTCCAAATATAAACTGGTTTTATGTGTCGTCCTGCACCTGTTGTGCTGCCTTTTAAAGCAGCAAATGTTGGCCTGTGGTGGTAAGCTAGTTGAATAGAGTCTTGGTGCTGTAAAGAAGATTCATGAGGCATTTCTAATATGTCTGATTCAGAACCTGGCCGTTTACGAGATTGGCCTCCAGATACTAAAATGCCTTTATTTTTTGATTTGTGAGTAACATTTTCAGTACTGTGATGTCGTCTATGTCTCGATGTTGAATCCATGATATTATCAATAAATAGTAGGCTACGGTAGTTATGTTCAAATAAATCTATACATATTCCAGTAGCAGCATCTTATCTACTGATAACTTGATTGAATAAATAAAAGTAATTTATTTAGATACCAATACAGTAATAGTTGAATACTGGAATAGGCTATTCTGCAGAGTTTTATGCAGTAGAAATGCAATACTGCAATATGCAGATACTGCGATATACCGTACCCGCGTACCGGTATCTGTATGTCTATACCAGCATATACCAGTATACCAAAAACATCAGTTTATTTATAATGTATGTAACTCATATCGTATATATCACAGGTTCAGTTGTATGTTTCATGGCTCTGTGACTTGGCAGATGAAATGAACTCTCTCGCCTCAATACCGGTACCGGGTACCGTACCGGTACCGGTACCGGTACAGATTTAAGACGGCTTGCTAATAGTACTGTAGTACAATGAGCTGTGCAGCAATATTTACCATATCACAAGCTAACTAATTCAGTAATTCCCACTGTAGCCTGTAGTCCCTACGGACTTTTTTGGCCGAATAGACTCCAATGCCAAACGGAACCCCTCCCCTAAGGACTGACGGAGGCACAGCACAACCGAAGCAAACAAAACGCTGATACATATTATAGTATATTCGGCAAGTGTGACGTCATAAATGAAGCGTCGAATTTATTTACGTGCTGCAGAGTCCATCACGCACAACGACGCGTTGCGTCGCTTGTTGCGAATGCGACTCACGAAAAGTTATTTGGTCGGCGTGTCTGAAAGTCAACTTGTTTGTTGGCAAGTAAGTTATATAAAACAAATACATCCCTGGTAGACATATAGAGTCGTTTTGCTACTTAGTTGTTGTTGTTCTTTATACCGTTGTGGAAAGACTGCTGATTTCCGCAAAAAAGGAATCAATCGATTTGGAACTTGGAGATGGAAGAAATCGCAAAAATCTATCACAGTTTTTTTAAATTTTTATTTATAATTCACGGATACACTTTCATATTAGATATTTGACCATTTCCATGAAGAGATGTACCGATACCACTTTTGTCGCCGACACCGATACCAACGAAAAAACGACGATACCGATATTCCGCTACTACCGTGTTTCCCTGAAAATAAGACCTAGCCTGAATTTTTAAAATGATTTTAATATAAGCCTCCACTCAAAATAATACCTCATCTGTGGATGAGAGGAGGAGATTTCGGGATGAGTCGACGTCCAGCTCGTTGCTATCGTCATTGCAAGACAAAGCCTCACCCGAAGTCTCGTTTTTATCGTGGTGTACCAGATATAAAAATTAGGATCTACGATTTAGGAAGAAAGAAGGCGAATGTACAAAATTTTCCATTACGCATTCATATGTTTTCTGATGAATATGAACAGCTGAGTGCTGAAGCCTTAAAAGCAGCTCGAATCTGTGCTTACCAATATATGGTGAAATTGTGTGGCACAGGATAATTCGTGCCCATCTTTTCCTTGTTGGCAGAATCAATAAAATGTTGTCGCGTTCTGGAGCTGACGTGCTTTAAACAGGTATGCGAGGTGCATTTGGAAAACTTCAGGGTCAAGTTGCTCCCGTTAACATTGGTAAGTCAATTATTTCGATTCTCTGCAAGGAATCCAACAACATAGACATAATTGCCTTGAGACCAGGGGCGGACACTTTTCATAATGGACAAACGGCTGAACAAGAGTTGAAAATTATTGAACACGTCCGACGATGCTACGGAGAAACGGGGAACCATCAGAAAATTTGATAACACATGGTACTGTGTGATAACCACGATGTAGAAATCTCTGAGTTTCAGATTATTAACAGAACGCTGAGTTCTTTGACAAAATAAAGACAGGCTGATGAAACGCAGTAGGTTGTGAGGAAGCGTGCGATACTTTGGGGAAAAGAGAAATGCTTCTAAATATGGATAAATTCAAAATCTTATTCTGTATATTCCAACAGTGTTTTGTTTAGTCCCATGTTAAAATATTGCAGATTGCTCCATAATTAATTCGAAATCACAACAGATCATGAAAGTAAAATAGGTAGAAACGTGTTCGGGATCTCGTCTTATTGAATGCATTTATTTTGTTTGATTTGTCATCGTTTTGTTTTTGACTGCGTGAAGCCCTTACATCATATTTTTGTTTTATGAGGATTATTTAGATGTATAAATACGATCATATTGCAATACTAAAATTTTCCCTTCTATAGGGAGGCGATGTAGACAAAAACACATACGAGTTCATTTTGGACACGCGCGGGAAATAAAAAAGATGTTTTCGCAACGAATGGAAAACCTGAAAAGTATAACTACATGGCCAAGACAGCGCCGGGCAATCAATGTCATACTTGTCCCATCTTTTCCTTGTTGGCAGAATCAATAAAATGTTGTCGCGTTCTGGAGCTGACGTGCTTTAAACAGGTATGCGAGGTGCATTTGGAAACTTCAGGGTCAAGTTGCTCCCGTTAACATTGGTAAGTCAATTATTTCGATTCTCTGCAAGGAATCCAACAACATAGACATAATTGCCTTGAGACCAGGGGCGGACACTTTTCATAATTTTTTTTAGGGGGGGGGGGGGGGGGGGGGGGGGGCGAACTTGGATAGCTAGCAAAAAAACGCGCCGTGTATCGTTAATTAACAATAACCTGTCGATGTCATTCTCTTGCATATTACAGAATGCCATTTCACTACTGTACTTATATATATATCGAGTACCTAGGCCGATTTGCTTGGACACGGAACTTGCGCGTCACTAAACCGATCCCTTGAATTTTGCGAGAATTACTTCACGGCTCTTGCTAAGAAACAGAAACGAAAAGCCTGAGGAGTCGTATTTGATTATTGTTTTAATTCTCAGTTTTGCATAAAGCGCACCAAATGCCGTTTCGTAAAATTATAAATGTCAAACAAGGTAAATTATTGTGCGAAATCTTTCCAAGGAATTAATATTTAACCAGTAGAATTGCCATTATTGTCGAGTTATTAAATCGTCATTTGAATTCAAAATAACATTCAGGATTGACGCAAAGACTTTTTTATTTGTTATTTAATACGTAAATAAACAGGCACAATAGAATAGTAAAATCATAAGAAGGTTAACCATCGTCTTCATAAATATCCGCATTCCGGTGTCAGAAATAATAACATTGTTTACTTAAAATTGGAACAGTTGTTAATTTGCAAATGATGACGAGAAAGATCAGAGCCGGCGCAAAAGATAAAAATCGGAATAAAAACTGGAATTCAAGACCTAATAGTCGTCTTTAACATATGTCGCCGATATGATAGCGTAGTTCTCCCAGCAATATAAAACCAAACTTCGACGTTCGCCGTTACGTAAGTATTGGTGCTTGTGAAAAAACAGGGCGGGTGGGCGGGCGGAAATGTAGCTCACCAACATTAGAATGTCTAGCGTTAATAATGCCCGTTGTATATGTATTAAAAATACCCGATATCGACAATACCTTACAAAAAAAAAAATAGTGTAGTTTTACGATCCGGCATCATGGTTTCGCGGTCAAAACGATATTATTCTGTGCGTTATCACCGTAACGCAATAAACACCGCCAAACTTTTTTCGTCTCCACGATATGTTATCCTTTTTATTCGACACTGATAATTATAATGATGAATAAGAATGTTTAATTGTTGATTGCAATTCCGGAAGACCGGAAGATATTATTCTGTGCGTTATCACCGTAACGCAATTAACACCGCCAAACTTTTTTCGTCTCCACGATATGTTATCCTTTTTATTCGACGCTGATAATTATAATGATGAATAAGAATGTTTAATTGTTGATTGCAATTTCGGAAGACGTAATTTCCTTTCTCTCCATGAAACGAATTTCACCGCCGTTATGGGCGCTCAAAGGGAGAGAAGGGTTATAAGCTAATTTAAGGACTTAGGTAAATAATGTATTTTATGGAAATTTGTCGAGATATTAAGGAGAAATATTTTTTTGACCACGTAGAAATGCCTTTATTGCCGATTTATTCACGTGTTTAGTATGAGCGTCTTAACCTTAAGCTGAGTTACGTGAATACTCAACACTGAGTATTTAAGAGGTTACCAATTATTGCGGAGTTTTTTAAATATTATTTAGTACGAAAGTAACACGGACACGATCTAAAATTGAAAGCATAGAAATGTCAACTATCTGCTTTACAAATATAGCATCCCGGGGTCAGTAGTGATAATAGTGTTCGCTTAAAATTGGGACCGCAATTTACAAACTGTGATACAAATCCTACATAGAAGATAAAAATCAGAATAAAATCAATTTGTGTTGTGAATGCACTCCTTAATAGTTAGTTGTCTTTAACATCTTCGCCGATGGGAACTCACAATTCTGTCCGAAATATAAAAACCAAACTAGGATATCCACCGTTGCGTGCGAATTAATATTTGCTAGTGAATAAAAAAATGCTTTAATATAGTTTAACAACATTAATTGGAATGTCGGCCGCCGAAACGATCGCGGTGACGAAAAATTTACTGCAGCCTGCAATTATGACAAAATTATGAAATAAACACGCCGCATTGTTACGGAGTTTTCAATATTCTGGTAAAATCCAGAAAAAAAACTTATTGTCACGGCGATAGCTTCGGCGGCCGACATCCCAATTAATGTTGGATAAAATGACAATACTCATTATTCGGAGTTCGTTAAAAATATTCGAATAACTCGATTGAAAAATACGATTTTGCCCGTCACTAATTACGGCGCATGTAAATAATCATTGAATGGCAACAATAAACAACTTCATTAACAATAAAATCCAAGTAATACTTCACATTTCATGCATTTGATCGGCGCTACACGCGAGCGTGTTTTTGTACATATAAACCATTATGACGCTACTGACATCTGGGAGTTATAGTTCTGTTTTATTTCTAAATGCGGGTACTCGCTGACTACGGATTAATGGTCGATGTTTGAAATAAGACTTGCAAAATATCCACCAAACACACGTTTTTGTTTATTAAACGCACTACGTCGTCGTGAATTGCACTTTTGGTGCAATAGTTCGATTTCTGGCTAAGAAGTAATTAATGCCCGATTGTGTGACATGTCACTAATGAGAACAATGTGCCTGTATATGGACTGTAAGTTAGGGGCGTTATTGTGTAGTTGTTGTACGTAACTCTTCAGCTCCAACCTTTTTACCCCTGCGGGCAAGCAAATCAATTAAAATGAGCTAGCGAGACGGAAACAAAATGTTCAAATGAACGAAACATAAAAAAATAACCTGTGTCAGGTTACAAAACACCAAAAACAGTTTAGAGTTTGGACAAACGGCTGAACAAAAGTTGAAAATTATTGAACACGTCCGACGATGCTCCGGAGAAACGGGGAACCATCAGAAAATTTGATAACACATGGCACTGTGTGATAACCACGATGTAGAAATCTCTGAGTTTCAGAATATTAACGGAACGCTGAGTTCTTTGGCAAAATAAAGACAGGCTGATGAAACGCAGTAGGTTGTGAGGAAGCGTGCGATACTTTGGGGAAAAGAAAAATGCTTCTAAATATGGATAAATTTAAAATCTTATTCTGTATATTCCAACAGTGTTTTGTACAGTCCCATGTTAAAATATTGCAGATTGCTCCATAATTAATTCGAAATCACAACAGATCATGAAAGTAAAATAGGTAGAAACGTGTTCGGGATCTCGTCTTATTGAATGCATTTATTTTGTTTGATTTGTCGTCGTTTTGTTTTTGACTGCGTGAAGCCCTTACATCATATTTTTGTTTTATGAGGATTATTTAGATGTATAAATACGATCATATTGCAATACTAAAATTTTCCCTTTTATAGGGAGGCGATGTAGACAAAAACACATACGAGTTCATTTTGGACACGAGCGGGAAATAAAAAAGGTGTTTTCGCAACGAATGGAAAACCTGAAAAGTATAACTACATGGCCAAGACAGCGCCGGGCAATCAATGTCATACTTGTCAAAATCCCAATCACCCAATGAGGGAACGTTGCTGTGTATATTTGACCACTAAAGATTGGTAACAAAATAATAAAACAACATAATTTTCCGCAAAACAGTAAAAATCCGGTTTGCGGACCAGCGGTTGGGACCACTGGTTCAGCCTGCAAGATGGTCAACGACTTATTCGGACGTAACATGATCAAAAAGCTATAAACAGGGGAGTAATGTTGACGATCGTAAGTCGTAACACTATGTCACTATCACTCAATTGCATTTATTCATTACCCAGCTAATTTCAAGTTTCCACTTTCAAGTTCTAGTGACTTGTGTGTGCATGTTCAACAGAAGTTAGGCGACCCCGGAAAATCCTGACGCGACCCAACCAAAGGTCGCGACCCACAGTTTGGGAACCACCGCAAGGAAGAAAAGACAGTGAAGTCTCTCTCAAATTCACCGTGATTGACTAGTCTAACCCAGTGGTTCCCAACCGCCGGTCCGCGAAAAATTTCGGTATTTTATTGTTTTTATGCCGTCTCAATTGATTTACCAGGTGACCGTACATTTGAACTCATGTGTATATCCGCGGGTTCAATCTATATGGTTGGTATGGGTTCAAATACCGTAAAACAAAAAAATTTCCATAGGTGCAATAGTATGCCGGTGCAATCGTCGTGGGTTCAAATGTACATGGGTTCAAATGTAATGGAATCGATTTACCAAAGACGCGGTTGCGTTGGTTTATTACGCATTTCTCTTTCGCCGTCATATGGCGACATCTTGGCGACGTCTTTCGCGATACTTGGGCCGAGTAATCAGACTTTCCGCTTTTTCGGCTCCGATTCCTCGCGAATACGCTCCATCAAATCTCGCAAGAATCAGAAACTTAAAAATCGGCACACATGCTTTTTCTATTCTGCGTGTTTTTCCTGCCTGATATGACCATCCATATAAAACTTCATGCATATTCCGTAAGCTACTGGAATATTATATTGCCCTTGACTGTTTTTTGAGTAATATATGAACTTGTTGCCACCCCGCAGGTGGTCATGAGACGCGCAAAAAAGCATGGGCCGCAGAGATCTTTTCCAGTATTTTGAGTAGGCACAGCTGGATTTCGAGCCTGGTGCCAAGTTGCCAACGACTTTGTCATTGTAATGTAAATTCAATTCGTTTGGGGCGTCGATCAACTGCAGAGGAATTAATATAATAAACCGGATGAAAAAGAAATGATTAAAATTGTGATTCTACTTTACAGTCCAGATTTAAAAAAAAAAGAATAACTGTCACAATTTTGGATATCTCTTGATAACAAATACCCATCGCTATGTAATCGAACAATCAAACTGTAGTCCGTATTTCCAACCTGTCACATGCATTATGCGAAAAAACGTTGAGCTTTAAATAAAACGAAGGAAAGAAATCGGCTGCACGCCGCTGCAGAGCAACGTGTTGCAGAAACTTTTCTAAGGCTTTGTTTGCAATCCCACATTGGAAACAAAACAGCAGCAAAATTCCCACTAGAGTTAATTTGGTTTGTACATGATTTGGCATGTACATGTTTTTATGGGAGATGTTTCATGTGTGCCGTTCTTACGCATAATGGGTGCCCAGCACTGCATTTCATTACGTAAATATATGGTGTTATTTGATAGATTCGCTCCGTGTGAAATGTTTTTGAGGGTGCCTTTTTTGTCTAGAAGCATATTGAGTGCCCGACATTGCATTAAATTTGATTATATTACGTAAATATATGTTATTATATATTATTTTTTGTTCCGGTCATTTAAATTTTTTGCCGGTCTGCAAGTACATTTAATTTAATCTTACGGTACGCCAGGGTAGAAAAGGTTGAAAACCACTGGTCTAGTCTAGCAGCATTTTGTAATTATAAATGAAAATAAAAGACATCCCCCAAATTAAGCCCTAGTGTTATCGTTCGAAAGAAAATTGGAATAAGACCCTGTTTTATTTTCCGAGAAACACGGTATGAACGGTAAAATAAATGTTTACTTATCTTATTAAACTGATACATAAAGTACCGTGCGCAATGCGCAGGATTTTTTGTCAATATAACGTCGTATTTTGTATTTTACACATTTGAAAATCCACAAATATTCAATTGATATCTTTATTTATAATTACAATCTAATATTAAACTTATCATTATAAAAAAAATGCCAGCGAAAATAGCCAAAGTAGTTGAGCTAGTTAGGTTGATAAATAGCTAAAACAGGTCAAAATCCTGTTCCCGTTTCTACTCGTGCGGGTGGGGACGAGCATGGCCCCTAGTTAACGAGGCTAATATCGCGTACATAATTCTTCCACGCTAAAAATACTTTCAACATCCATATTCTAACTCAGCTATCCTCAAAGTGGGCGATAACGAAAAAGAGATAGGGGGCGATTGCGCTCTTTTGAATAGTTAAAACAGGGTGGTTGAAGGGCCGCAAGAACTTTTGGGGAGGTCTTGCGGGCCGCAGTCGAAGAAAACCCAAAAGTAATCAAAACATCGCGAGTTTACTCACTTTAAATATATTTAAGAACGAGAGTTTACAGTTCTAATTAGTTTTATAAGAAAGATAAAGTTAGTTAGT
The DNA here is from genome assembly GCF_964204865.1 of Styela clava. Lineage (NCBI taxonomy): Eukaryota > Metazoa > Chordata > Ascidiacea > Stolidobranchia > Styelidae > Styela > Styela clava. The sequence goes on along the minus strand of NC_135251.1, from coordinate 14,342,443 downwards.
TTAAAATTGCTTCCCGAGAAATACCATGGTATTTTTGAGATCTTTTCTCGTATTTGGTTTTGCAATGTCGCATAAAATTATAGACAGATATTACTTAAAAACACATCAGACACTGTGGTTTAACGTTGTTGTGCGTAAGGAAATACGTTTACCCTGAGTTTACTTCGGTCACTTTTTTCTACACCTATTGTATGATGAATTTATTACTAGTAGCGTGAGCAGGCCAAGTGCTACCGTCAAAAAACAACCAAGTTCGTCTAAGTTGGGACCTCGGACTAGGATAAAAAAAAAAAAACTGGATCGCGCGGCGCTAAGTCAGCTCCGCGGTTTGTCACTGCTGTTAAATGACCAACGCTTGAAAATAAAGGAGTGTTTCGACCGAAATAAAGGCACAAAACGTCTTTTCATATGAGGAGTTACTTAACGCGAGCTCGTGTCATCGGCTTGGTCTTGTCTGCACAAGGCAATTTATTCTCCTTTTACCGATCACAGGACGTCAGTCCCATATAGCCACCGTCTTGGCGTTTATAGATACAACAATGAAATTCCGTGATTTTAACCAACATCAATCCCGACATCGGGATCAGGAGAAGGACTATTCCCAGTTGGAATAGTTTAAAAATAAATCACAATTGTTCTGCTAATAAAAACAAATATCTGCCAATGGTTTTGTAGTGAACGCAAAAATTGTTCTGCGGGCTGCACGGAATGTGTCGGCCGGCCGCAGTTTGGACCACTCTGAGTTAAATAGTTAAAATCGTCGAATGTTTTCTCTATTCAGGCCGTAGCCTAAACATCGATACTATATCAATTATCAGTAAACTATATTTTCGCGATCTCACAAGTATTCCCCTGAAAATGTGTCCGAGGACTTCGCTAAACATTTTTTTCTCGCCCGGAGATTTGCGTAAAATGGGGTAAACTCATTTTTATAAGATCACTAGAGACCAGAGTCAAATACAACTGAAGGATTGGATAAGCAAATCCAATTTTCACTGAAAATAAAGGAGTTAATATCAAGAATGAGAAGCGGTGGCATAATATATATATATATATATATATATATATATCTAAAATATAACGGAAAACCAGAAATTTTATTTTAGGAGTGCCGCGACAGATAAAAAAAAACTATATTTTAAGCGTGGTTGAATGGCAAAATTTCAGAATTTTCGATCGAAAACTATACCGAAGTCACCTGTAGTTAATTCATATCCATTACTAAATTACCGCCGGGTCGCCCTTGATTTCTTCCTTATTGTGATGATGATATAAAACTGATTTATGTAAATTTTAATCATCGAGTTGGGGATTTTGCAACGGCGATATTTTGAAAATAATCTTTAGCGGCTCAAATTACCAAGATCGCAAAAATACGAATCAATTCTAAATATAATCGGGCAGTATACCATTCATTTTTATGTATACGCAAATTGTAGTATTTCAGAACAATAATACTTTTTTTTTATTGTAAGAATAGGCAACGGGCAAGTTACTTCGAAAATAACTAAATTATTATGGGACACCTCTGTTAATACTCGCATTGTCCATGGGGATTTGATGTGTTAGCCGGTTTTCGGAAGCATGGACTTTATGGTAGAGGAAGCCGTAACCGGCCAGCAGCTATGTGAACCAACCTACGGCGGCGAAGAGCGCATTCATAATAGAGATGTACCGATATATCCGTATCGGCAATATCGGCCAAATTTTCGGTATCGGTAGTATATCGATATTGGCTAAATGTAGACCGATATTTCCGATATATTTAGCTTTTTAATATGATCCAAAATGTTTTAAAAAATAATTTGGAATACTGATGTTGAATTTTTTTTTCTTGGATAAATCGTGAACTATGAGCCATGGCTGTCCCCACCCCCGCAAGTAGAAATAGTCCGGCAGATAAGGGGCTTTTTGGGCCCCAACCTTGTTTTCAGACATAAATTTTTTTTTATTTGTGAATAATCATCTTGGGGTCATTGCCCATCATTTCTACATGGATGTGGAGTTTGTAGCCTTGAGCAATTTTTTTTATGGCTTGATATTTGTATTTGTGTTTTTCGTTAAAGCTGTGCACCATAATGGCGCATAACCTGAACCTCAACCTAGTACACATACTATGTTCAGGTTGTGCGCCATCTTGGTGCACATACTACGAAAGCACCAAATTTACTAGAAAATAAAATCAATAACTTTTAGGTATTTGTTGAAAAAAATTGTTGCGACCCATAGATAGGGAAACACTGTTGAAACATACGCGTAAAATAAGGAGTACTATTTCAAAATACCCTATCGTTACAATTGACAATACAAGAGAGCTACGCCCAAATATATGGACACGTCTGTTCGCAGTACAGTACGGTTTACCGTACCGTCAGATCACAGTGAAGTTTAATGACAGAATCAATTGTGGTTGTTGGGGATGTTTCAAAAAAAGGCTGAATGGAAAAAAGTTTTCACAAAATGTCAAGGTTTGAGAGTAGTAGAGAAGTGGAAAAAATGCTCCCATGTTTTCTTTATTTGATAACCACGCCACAGAACTTCTCCGTTAAATATATACGCAGCAATTGCGAGAGGCAGAAATGCCAAGATGGAATTTCATCGCATTGCAAACCAATATTTGCGTTTTTTAGATATATTCGCGCATTCCCATCTAAACTGCGTGGAAAAGATTATATATACCTTTATACACACTTGAAAAACTATGCCAGATGAGCGTCATATTATCGAATATAATATCAGTAAAGGAATCGTGCAATGGGGAAAAAACATATAAGGCGTAACTTTCAGTAATATGCAATCCAATAATTTTATTGCAGAAAATATATTTAAAAACTTTTCGTCACGCCAACAGCAGATTGAAACTTTTTGTCTCTGGCTGAGCTAAGATACTCATGTAAACTGGTAAGAGGCAGGTTTCATATTGAAACGCCACGGGATGGAGCAGATAATATGAGTATTTATCCCACAGCTGTCATTTGAGTGGGTACTGCTGTTTTTATTGCAGATAATACTGATCTTTTGTATTGAAGATTTACTGGCATCACCGATTTAGGGATGTCAAATGATGGATATCAATAAACCAGTTGAAAACAAACTCGCAATATTACAAAACTTACTTCCAACACGCGGTTTGAATGATTGAAAAAGCTGAAACTATTATTCTTTAGAACAGCATACAAATTCAATGGGATGAAATCATACACAGAAGCTCGTCAAAAACCTGTAGGTCAATAAACAAGTGGAATTTGATGCATGTGCGCAAAAATGTACGCGTTACCACGTACAACCGAAGCAGTGTGTGTGATGTACTAGTGATCAAAATGTTTGACTCAACTATGTTGGCATAACAGGTGCAAATCTCGGTTTCGCGAACGCATACGTTTCGAAACACGGATATGTCGAAACGGCGCTGTTTCGACTTCCGAAACGGACATTATGACGTCATAGCAATAACAATCTGAAATCAGTCAAAATATCATTCAGCGATGTCCAAGTCGAATTTCATATCCGAATTTATTCGAATATCGCGACTCTCAAATATCGTTTTTAGTGTTTATAAGAATATTGAATATATTTCAACGTAGTCGAGATAGTCTGGGTTACTGCGGCAATAAATCTAAAATCAAATTTTGTCGTAATTAATCTTTTTCAGCCTTAGTTTCTATAGTGACCGAGCATTTCCTGCATTTGCCCCGTATGAACTATCTCTTGAAATATCATTTAGTATCTATCGCAGATTTACACTGCCGTCGTTAATATTAATATAGTTCAGTGCAAGTTTGCGGTATTAATTTATAAGCAATAATAAAAGCATAACAGTCGACGTGAAATATTCAAATCAGAACTGACTTGAAGAAAAATGAAACACGATTTTCAGTCTTAACTCTCCGTCATTGGCGGATGGAAATTTGTGAATTGGATCGACTCATTTGATTACGACGATAATCGCGTTATAAGCAAAACAAACAGTCAAAATTTGTGGGGGGAGGGATAATTGTGGCGGAATTTAGCTTAACGATGTCGATGTCACGCTGACGATAAACAGCCACAACAAAAGTTAGCCGCGACAAAAATCCGAATTTATATTAATTTTACTGTTTAATTTAAATCATTTCTCTGGGCGCCTAGTTATAGCTAATTTCAATCAACGATAATATCATGAAAGCCCATTTCCTGTGTTCATGGAGTTAAGAATGTATTTGGAATTCAGATTCAAAGATATTTTTTTAAATGTATTAGTCAAGTATTCGGTTGTGGCTTGGTATTATGGCTCTCCTTGGTATTATCACCCCACTGGATCACAAGGCTCTGTGACATCGGATAATATAGAAAATGATCCCAATTATTACATAAGATGAGGGCAGGGTCGCATTGATACGTTGAGAGGCCCCATGCTATATATGCTGCTTGTGAGCCCCATCTCTAACAATGACGTAATCCGTAAAAATTATTCTGATGCCATTTGGTCACTGCTTTGTCATTAGCAAAAACCTTCATTGAATTATCATTATCGTTTCATGCTCACGAATTAGCCTCCAGTGCTTTGTTTTTGTGGTTTTAATTCTTGAAAATATGTGCAATTATACATTAAATTCGATGGGTAATGATGGTTTTATTGTTTTTGACAAACGTGTTTCGTTTCGTTTCGATTTCGTTTCGAAGGCGAAATTTCGTTTCGATTTCGAAACACCAGTGTTTCGAAAATGCCCAGCCCTAGACTCAATGCTGAACCTGGAAGATTCCGGTTCTTCCAAAAGAAAACACGTTACACGTCATTAGATCTCAGTGGTTTTACATGGCTTTGTTCGGGGAGAAAGACGAGATTGAATATTCCAATCCATTTCCCGAAGCTTTAAGCAGGAAAACGAAATGCCCGCGACAACACAAATTTAGTTTGGTCACTTTGGTATCGACATTATATCTAAACAATAAAAAACTTTATGTCTCAAAACAACCTCCGGCCATGATTCTGCCTGACTAAACCGGGAATGGGATTCTGACCTGTTTTAAGCTATTTATCAACCAAACAAGCTCAACTAATTTGAATATCTTCGGCGTTATATTAGCACAAAATCCTGCGCAAGTAACTCGATGTATCAGTTTAATATGATAGGTGAAAATTCATTCATTTCACCGCCCACCGTAGTCAAACCCCACGAGTTTTTCTAATTGGACACCGAGATTACTAGCGTCAGTACACAATGCATCTGGTCCCAAACATTGATTATATGTGATATATCTCTTTTTAAATCTGAAATGTTGAGCACTGTAAATAAAAGACTATTGTTTTAACTTGACCCGTCTGTCTTGCACACTTGAGGTAATAATGACATAGTATCGGCAATATCGGCTTTTTTGAATATGAGTATTGGCGTTTTTAGTCGGTATCGGTATCGGCGACAAAAATGGTCACGGTATTCGGTACATCTCTAATTCATAACGTTTAGCACGATGCGCCATACGTTGAAGTTTACGATGTACGGTAATTTCGATTTTTAAGAGCTCTAATGGCTGAGAAAACACATCCATATTCTCAATTTGATATTTCTATGTGTATAAGCGTAAATATATACTACTACGGAACGTGAGTTTCGTGGCCGACGGTCGCGTGAGTCCCAACTCGTTTACAGAGCAATCGCTCTGCGAAGATACGATGTCGATGTTTGAAAGGCAGACAACGCACCATTCGAATAATAGCTCTGCGGAGAGATATCGGAGAAAGGAGTCAAAGGACCTCTAAACTAGGCCTACCATAGACCAGTCGCTATTCTTCAAGGTGGGTCACGAAGTATTTTCAAATGTCAGAATTTTACATATAGTTTTCGATTGGGAATTTGTGGCATTATCATTACTGTATCAAGTCTGTAAGGGCAGAAGGGCGATAACAATTAGAATTATTCGTTGTCTACTTACAATAATAATTTCAATTGTCCCAACCGCTACATATTCCATGTATTCTGATATCGGAAACTGTAGGTGGGCTACTAGTACTACAGTACTAGGCAGATTAGTAATTTGCTTAATTCGTGTAGATACAGAGATAGGCTAGTGGCAAAGGCAGGTTTATGTAGTTGGTACGGTAATACCTATTATGTCCAATGAGTTTCGTACATTTTGAATACTGGCTAAACAGGGTTAATGTATTTTATTTATCTTGTAAGCCACAAAATGGATAATTATATTTAAAATAAGAGTAACGAAATAAAAAAAAAGCAAAGTTTGGAAAGTTGAAGTGAGAAAATATGCCTCTGATTAAATGTGGTTTCATTACAGCATTAGGGCAGGCATTGGGCCAAAAGCAGGAAGTCAGGAATAACATATCCAAAAATTGTTACGCCATGCCTACTAGAAGTTATTTAGGTAAGAAACTACACGAGACCAGTTAATTCTACATTCCGTGTGAGCTTGTCTCCTATCAAGCTTCCACTTTTTTGGATTATATCCGATATGCAAGCCCAAGTTTTGCATTAAGAGTAAATTATATGGGGATAAATTGTTTTTTTGCCATATATCAACATTTCATTGTGGGTCGCGAACTGGAAAAGATTGGGAAGCACTGCCATAGACTATAACTTATATGAGACAAAAAACTGGGACATTGACAGATTGGGGATTGGACAAACCTCGGTTCGGTTCCGAGGCTTATCAATATTCATCTCGTATGAATTTTAGTAATTCCGGTATTCAAATCATTGAAAAGTGTGCACTTTCTTTTCGGCATTTAGAATAATTTAACATACAATAGGACACAGTTTCCAAATTCAAAGAATGCCCCGTCATTTAGTTCATTAAAACAAACACTTCATGTGTCTCACAATCGAGGGGCACTACGGCAGATGCATCATATCGTGTCCTGCTTGTCTCGATATTTATCTAAATTAATCGTGGTCGTCATGTGACCAAAATTGTCGTTCTTTACTATAAACTCTCGAATGCCATGGTAAAAATTTTTTCCTTCAGATAAATCCGATTATTTTTTCTGGAGGAATTCAATGATGATGTTTTTAAATTGCACTTCTATTTAGTTTATTGCGCAGTTCTTCAGTTTACTATATTTTTACCGATATTGAGGAACAACATACGTTCGCGAAAGGAGGGATGTCTGTTCAACGGTAAAATGGGATTCTCTGAAACGAGACAATGTTGCTCGCTCTGTAAAGTGTGCCGTACTGACATAACATGGGAAATTGACGCATTAAATATAATAATTATCACAATATAGTGGTTCTCTCTCTCACTGAACTAGTGAAGTGAGTCGCAAATCAGTGATCAATGAACTGCTTCCATTAACAGAAAATGAAAACAATTTTGTTTTGATATTAACTAATAAAAATATTTCCGACTGCCATACTGCTTTACCGGTACATCTAAGTCTACTGGGTGAGATGCTGGGACAGCTCATCAAAATTGGGACTGTCCCAGCTAAACCGCGTGTAGTAAACCTACTCTATAAACCCTACATTTTGAATATCTGATTTAGATTGTCTAAATAATTAATTGACTAAGCCATGACAAAACAATATGACTGACAAAAATCTTCCATCGTACAACAACTCGTTCAGCAGCAACAGCTGGGAGCAGGATTCCAGTCATGCAAGCATTAGGTCTAATCTCACTAAAAAAGAATCATTGAGAATTCAGAAACAGTCGTATAAGGTGGAGAAAAAGAAAGTTCACAATGAGTTGAAAAATACAATACAAGATCCAACCGTTGTAATTCGCTCTGATTGGTTGAAAATACGAAGTACATTAAAGAACTGGAGTCGAATATGGTGTGTTTTAAAACCAGGAGTGCTAATATTATACAAAACTCAAAAACTGAAGCAATGGATCGGAACAGTTCTTTTAACGTCGAGTGAAATTATTCAAAGACCATCAAAAAAGGAAGGGTTTTGTTTCAAAATTTATCATCCTCTTGACCAAGTGATTTGGACTGCCAAAGGGCCCTCGGGCGAAAGCATGAGTTTATTGACACATTCTTTGCCATCAAATCACCTAATTTTGAGATCAACAACTCAATCTGATGGCCAATGCTGGATGGATGCATTAGAGCTGGCCCGTAAATGTTCCAATCTATTGAAAAAAGCTATGCCAACTCTTGATTCTCAAAACACCCTTTCAGTAGGTGACGTCAGCATGAAAGAGATTGATAGTGTCATGGGGGACGATCGGGACTCATATGATGAGGGACTTGAATTAGCTTTACTGAAACGTAAGCCAAGTAAAGCACACAGTGAAAAATCAACTGATGATGGTAGTCAATTGGATGCTGGAGATCAGTCTAGTGAAGATCCATCTAAAAGCCATGGTAATCATCTCACTGTAGGTCAAAACGAAGCTCTTGTAACATCTGGTGAGGAAACTGGCTCCTTCAGTTCAAGGGTGTCATCTGATGCTGAAAGCAACAAATCTTTACCCAAAGTTCCAGAGTCTGAATATGTGCTTGAAAAGACTGACATGGAAGAGTTAGGATCTGCTGGTGAGGCAGCTGAAGACATAGCTAGTGAAAATAAAGGGCTAATTTGGACAATCTTGAAACAATTACGACCTGGAATGGATCTTTCTAAAGTTGTTCTTCCTACTTTCATTTTAGAACCTCGTTCCTTCCTTGATAAATTGTCAGATTACTACTTTCATGCTGATTTGTTATCAAAAGCTGCCAGGGTCGACGACCCTTATGAACGAATGAAAGCTGTTGCAAAATGGTATCTTTCAGGTTTCTACAAAAAACCTGATGGCATAAAAAAACCATATAACCCCATAATTGGTGAAATTTTTCGTTGCAAATGGCAACATCCTGAAACTGAAAGTTTCACACATTATATTGCTGAACAAGTGAGTCATCATCCACCCATTTCGGCATTTGCAGCTGTGAATAAAAAAGACGGCTTCGTTGTGCATGGAAGCATATTAGCAAAATCTAAATTTTATGGCAACTCTTTATCTGCTTTTCTTGATGGTACTGTAAGCCTCACTCTTCTAAATAAAAGGGAAGAATACATTTTGACAATGCCATATGCACATTGCAAAGGATTTTTATATGGTTCTATGACGATGGAGTTTGGAGGAAAAGTTGATATTACTTGTCAGAAGACAGGCTACACCACTGAAATAGAATATAAATTGAAACCATTCTTTGGTGGAAGTGATTCATCCAATAGAATAAACGGACGTATATTACATGGGAAAAAGAATCTTGCTACTATTCAAGGATTTTGGGATAGAGAAATATATCTCACTGATTTGAAGCGTGCCACAACATCAATATTCTGGAAACCTACTCCTGAAATCCGTGCAGCTAGGTTGCAAAGGCAAGTCATTGCCATGAACCAGCAGCTACCGAATGAATCTCAAAAACTTTGGTGCCATGTTACGAAAGCAATTGAAGTTGGTGATCAAAATGAAGCCACAAAATATAAATGTATTCTGGAAGAAAACCAAAGAAAGGGAGCTCGAGAAAGAGCAAAAACAGACACACTTTGGCTGCCAAAACTTTTTGAATACAATCCAATAAATGAGAATTGGACGTACAAGTTTTTGGACAAACGACCTTGGGACACTGTTAATGACATTGTGCAATATGAATCTGACGGGTGTATATCTACTGTGACTAAAAATGGGGTTATACTAAGATCACCAGGCAAATCTCGAATGATTGTTGACAATGAAAACATGATACAGAGCGTTAAAATTATGGAAGAATCGACCAATAGAAGTAATGACGAAGCTTTGCAAGTCAAATTACAAGCGGACGAGGATGCTAAACAAACGTTACTGTCACTACAAGAGCAACAACAACATATTTTGTTGAAATTGTCACAAATTCAAAAATCATTGGAGAAGCACGAACGCAGCAATCAATCTTATTTGTTCAATAATTTGTATTTAATTATACTGGTTGCAATATTTGCCATTCTTGCTTACTATTTTAAATAATGTATATGTAATTGGTTTACATAAGTTTTGTTTCACTTAAAGTTTAAATATTTGTGCTGCACAATCCCACAGTCATATCTGATTTATCTTCTTTTATTAAAAATAATTTTTACTTCATAGTAATCGTTCTATCCTATTGTAATACTGTGTTGATAACTGGTTGTTCATTTTTTGTTAAAATATTATGTATGACTGAATTTTTTAAACCTGAGTTTAAATTAAAAATACTGGGTGTCCCAAAATAAATGAAACACAAAAATTGTTAATCAAATTAACAAGTTTCATTTATTTTGTGATGCCCTGTTATCAATTTATTTTTATTCATCGTTTATCATAATAGTTTAAAAAGAAATAGGATAAAATGGTTATCTACTAAACATAGAAAATGTTGATGTTTCATATAACTTTGGATGGGGGAGCTAGTATACAAAACTCTAGCCAAATGGTCCATTTTCACTTGATTATGCAACATCTATGATCTATCCATTTCAAGTTTTATTTGAGTCTAATACATGTTGTACCTAGGTTTTCTATATACATGCTTGTATAGAAGATAACTAATTTGGTTCAATGTTCTAGGAATAATACATCACTGGTATTGTTCTAGAAATTGCCATAGAAGGGAAACCACTTTCAGTTTCCATGTTTAACTAGAAAGTTTGCTCAGCTCTAATTACATTTTTGACAAACTGTTCAAATGTTTACATTTCTACTCAGCAACTAGAAAAAGAATTATCAAACAGTTAAAATTTTTAAATTATAGGGATAAATTTATTTGTAATATATTATTTTGAATGAAAGGTGGAATGCCGATTGTTCAATTCTTGATTTGAATAATTGTTCAAAGCTAGCTTAGCATGTAGCTACATTGAGTAGAATTTGCCCATACTGCGCTTCGCCAATATTTGTGTTAGAAACCTAGTGCCATAGCTGCTCTGTGTATTAAGATAAACATGATTATTTAGTGAAATCTAGTATTCGTTCATTGTAGTAAATATTCATATAAGTATTCTCATTATTATGTCATCAACTTTCTATACGAGTAACAAATCGGGGAAAATAATGAAAATGAAGCCATAAAGCGAAAATGCTATAACAAAATCAAACAGTAGTTACTGGTTTCTGAAAACGAAATTCCCAGTTCCTGTGACACTGTCAAGTCGAATTTTCATTATTGGGTTTTTAACAAATCAAATTTTATAATTTGACATGGGTATGGAAGTTTAGACATTATTAAGTCACAATAATATAATTTCCACCTGTCTCTATGTCCTTATTAGTACCATAGGCTATATGTATATAGATGCCCAAATGTTTTAAAATTTAGTCATTTTCATGTTTTTCAATGTATTTTCTCATTTTCTATGCTTCACATTAATTTACTTTTAAATCAGGTATACGATTTCCTGTTTCGTCTTTTTAACAAGCGATTGAAAAATAATTATTCTATCTTGCCGAATGTTCAATGATACTGTGATATCTAATGAAAATGAATAATTTTTGGTGCCTATGTTAAAGCAAGGCTTCTGGTCTATTGGGGCTATATAAATGCATGAGCTGCTCTTGGTGCGATATATAAGCCAACACATGATTTTCAAATTACTATGAATTATGACATATGGTGCAATTATAGTCTGGGGTAAAGATAAATCAGTCAGTAGTTGACAGGCACATATACAAAGATTACCATCTGTTCTGGCAGTGCAAAATAAAAACGGGTGTGCAAACTGCGGCCTACGAGGAAAAATTGTGCGACCCACAGAGGAGTGTCAATTTTTAATGGTATGCGTCACATGAAACGAGTTTTTAATTTGATTTAATCTGGACTAATTTCTCATCTATGCCTATGTTACAATGCCTTTAAAGCAAGCTTGTGCGAAACAAACAACGTATGTCACAAGATCTATAACCAAAATTTTTTGTATGTTAAAAGTATCTAAAATGTGTATGTTAAATAAAGGTGCGGCCTGGGGTTTCACTCAGTCGTTTGTGTCTGCTCCCAAGCCCCCCCCCTCCCCCTTATTAAAGGTTGCACACCTCTGTCATAAAAGACTGGAACAATTGCCAAAATTTTATCTTTATATGATTTTATGTTGAATATGAAAGGATGAGTGATACTCAAAGACCACTTGTATTTTAAAACCAACATTTGCCTCTTGAATATTATCATGATTTTATGTAACTGATTCAAACGTATGTCTGAGAAGAAATCAAGATTATTGTATTATAAGTATTTTGCGTTAAAATTGTAATTTGTAACTTTGAGTTAGTTTTGATGCCCAATTGTAGATTTTGTTTCACTTCGTTAAAACTTGTTCTAGTAATAATTATTTCCCATCTATCCATGACCTGTTTTTCTATCTCTTTTGTAATTCGTTCAACATGTATATTTTTATATCATCCTTGTCAATATCCCTAATGTCATACAGAACAATTTGCTCATCGTCCAAGTCAAGCTGAATAGACTTCTTGAATAAATTAGAATGTTTCGATGGTCGGAAAAAAAAATTTTTTTTTCTACATTGCGCACTTTGATATGAGAATATTAAACAAAACAATTATCATTTCTAAACATTCTGTATTAGTGAGTTTTAATTTCTGTGAATTTACGGAGGTTGTAATGTAATAGTAGTATTTTCTCTCTTGAACATGACCCGTTTGAAATGTGATAAAATTTGATATTCAATATATAAAATTATTATTCTAGAATACACCCGAAATAGCGATACATTGGATAGCTTTGGCCATTTTTAGTTTGGGATGTGAATTTATCATATATTATTATTGATCTGTGTTGTATTTTATTGTTTTTTTTTGCCAAATCTAATAAAGCACCTTCAGATTACTGGGAATTGTTCTCTTTTGACAACCAATAAATGTAATATGTTGATTATAGATTATATTATTGTTTGCGTTGCACTAGTTCAGATCATGTTTGTTGTTCATTTTGAAATTAAAATTGTTTTATATTGTCATGTTTTCAGATATTATTATAATTATTGTTTAAAATGAATGGTATATCACCAACAGAAATTGTTGGCTTGGCCTTGGACGCTGTTGTTATCAAAAAGCTGACAAAGCTGATGCCAAATAACAAGGCAGTTTCTGAGATGTGCAGAAAGATTGCGTTTCATCATTTCCTCATTCAAAATGGAAATAATGCTAATAAGGACAATATGATATGTTGTAAGGAAGTTTTCAAAACAATCAATGATCTGAAAAAACATGTTTCCATTCATCATTCAGACTGGATATCAGAATATGCAAACGACATTGAAACACAATTTTATGATTTTTTCAAAGGTTTTGAAAACCAAGAAATTTTCACTGAAGAATATAATATAAATGAGTATAATGCAACGGAAAAATTTGTATGTTCATGTAACGGCAATTTTAAAGTGACATTATATTATCTTTACACCGATATCAAATCACCTTCTCATGAATCGTCGTGGCAACGAAGTATTTGTCAGCACTTAAAATTGATTGGAAAAATCAGAGTGGCTTCGGAGGGTATAAATGGAACTGCAGAAGGTTGTGAATGTGCAATTAATCGTTATATTGTTAAAATGTGCGAGCGTTTAACTCAACTTAAAAGAGAAGATTTTAAGCTGAGTAATGGTGATGGGAATTCTTTTGAAAATCTAAAAGTAACAGAATGTGAAGAATTGTGTTCTATAGGTATGTATTTTAAATAGTGTAATTTTGTTTTAAATTTTCAGGTGTGGAGATAGCTGAACTACTCTTCTATCAGGCTGGCTACCCGTTTCCTTCTAATACATATACATTAATTCATTGGCCAGGACTCCTCAACTATTTTACGAAATTATATTTTGACATCCCTAAACGCTCACTTCTTCGGCTTTACAGTTCTTCCTATAGTCAGGTACAAATATGAGCAAATTATAAAATAACCTTCAAAACTATGAAAGTCATTTAATAAAAGGAAACTTTCACATAGCCTTGGGCCAATGATGCAAAATAAAGAATTAAGGAAAGTGCGGTCTGGATTGAATACTCGGAAAGTCCGATTTCGGACCCTGCCCGTCACTTGAGTAGCTCTGGGCTAGGTCATAATACTTGACAATCATTAATCAGTTTGTCCTAATGGCCTATTCTATTCTTGCAAGTTGCATTTATATCATATTTGCATTCAAACAAGGCATTATATATAGTAGGCCTATGCTTATTTCAAGTGTGGTATATTTTGGCTTTCCAATAGGTCGACACCAAATCTAAAACTACTGGAACAGTAGATGAATGAGTCAAATGCTGCTTGCATTGTATATTTTGCTTCTTTTGCATATTTGTATTGAAACTTGAAAGTGATAATATACCGGTACACTGTTTTTATGTGAGGATTGGTATTTTGGAGGCCTGGGAAAGTTGTTCAAAAGCTTGTGTATTAATAATGATACTTTAAAGTGCTTTGACACCAAATGACATTTGTATATATTAGTTATATTTTGAGGCCAAGTATTTTCACAATTACCAAATTCAAAAATCTGATAAATCAAATGTTTTTTCACACTGGTAGCTCTATACTTATTGAATGTTAAACAAACGTGTTTAAATACGTTAGCGTTTCTCAATTTTGATGTGCCTTTACTGTAATGTTTTTTAATAGATGTGCAATTGGATACACAAAATGGAAAATATTATTTTAGGAAGAAGGATCTTGGACATGGCTAAGGATTTTTTCAATACTTCTCTTTCCGATCTCTTCCGGTCGGTTCCATAAAAAAAATGTGATGATAATATTTAGAGCCAAAGATTGATAAAATTCACTAGCTCCATGATCCAAATTTATATAGATCCAGTGCATTGCTCTCTTCATTAATACAAATGCATTGTAGCAATGACTTCATGATCCATCCATTATATGGTTTCATTGCCTTGCGCTCTTCTTTAATTTGTTCCATTGGTATTGTTTCTACACAATTATCATGGATAATATATTCTTAGACATCAAAATATATTTATACCTGCTATGTTCGAATGCCAGTTTATTTTAGGAATTTCCTGCCCAAACAGGTGTTGATTGATTCACTTTACATGTGGCACCAAGTATATAAATAACTTATTTAATATAATTCTCCTGTCTCAAAATAAATTTAAGTGTTTATTTCATCAATCATTGCTAATTTTAGATATTGATCTATTCTTCATTGATCAGGAAGAATGTAAAGTGCATTTAAAATTCAGTGTAAGATTGTATGTTCCAAGTAGAAAAAACTTGCTGATTAAAAATTATAATCGCTTAATTATTTGAATATTAATTTTTGTAGGAATTTCGCCTGATAAATTGAAATCAACAGATGGTGGAAAGCATTTGACACCTGAGGAATTCCACATGGAAGTTCAAAAGGTTTGTATAACTAAAAGGTTAAGGTTTATCTAATTGAAAGTTGATATCATCAAACACTAAGGTTTTTCTGGTATAATAGTGACTGTTGCAATATGCTTGTGTTAATGATTTGTTCTGATTCAAACAATTGATGAATAGGCAGTTAGCACTAGTCATTCTCATTTCCTCTGTTTTATCACACTTTTCCTTTTTGTGTCAAGTATAATGGTAAACCGTGTGAAGTTAATCATCACTTGTTTTTGGATCATTTATGTCATGGGTTTATTCATTGTCCTAATACACTCAATCTGCTTTGCCTTTTATTCTTTCAAATTTTTTCATTAGGTATCTCTTTTGATATAACCCTTGAGTTAATGACCCCAGGACTGACTCTTAAATAATTCGGAATAGATTTGGAATTGTTAGCCAAACATATTTATGCATCTCAATTAGCTGATATGCCAATACATATCATGGTCTCATAAATTGTTAAGCATCATATGTCATATCATATATCTTTCCTTCATAAATGTTACTGTTATAAAGCAGTGGTTCCCAATCTTTTTAACTCAGCAGACTGACTGACTGACAAAAGCATAACAATAAAATAGGAAAATATATACGAAGTCTTATTTTATTGAGTGTTTTCCTGCTTGCTGTATTGTTTTTGACTGCGTAAAAAGTAGCCAAAATTACAAATTAAAACAATAGAATAGCTAATTTTCCTATACAGTTTCAGGCTTACGAATGAAAATGTTTGATTTTTTTGCGGGGAATAAAAAACATCAAAAATGATAAACGCATTCCTGATAGTAATTTAATATAAATTTGTCTGGGGTCTTACGGTATGTTTTATTACTGATAAATTATCCATTGTGTAACGAGTTTGTTTTATCATAGACCTTCAGACATAAGCAAACACATAAATAACTGATAATCACTCCACTATTTGAAATACATTTCTTCATTTCAATACAATCCTTATTTCAGAAAAGTGATGACACCATCTTACTGGATTGTAGAAATTTTTACGAAAGTAAAATCGGCTATTTTGAAAATGCATTGAGACCAAATTTAAGAAAGTTCAGCTACTTTCCAGCTTATGTTGACAAGAACCATCAGCTTCTCAAGAATAAAAGAGTACTCATGTATTGTACAGGTGGAATAAGATGTGAAAGAGCATCAGCTTATATTATAAAATCAGTGAATTGCAAGGAAGTTTTACAGTTAAAAGGAGGGATCCACAAGTAAGGCAATAATTTACTATAATTTTATTTAAAGTTAATAAAGTGAAATTGTCGCTTATTGCCATCTAGTTCATGTCCATTTAAATATTAAAGTTTCTATTATAAAAGAAGGCATCACAATGAGTATTTTTTCTCTATGGAAGTTTTTGCTGCTTGTCTGTTTCCCCACAGTTCATGTCCACTTAAATATTAAAGTTTCTATTATAAAAAAGGTCATCACAATGAGTATTTTTTCTCTATGGAAGTTTTTTCTGCTTGTCTGTTTCCCCACAGCGATTACTCATGCTGCGCTAGGTCTTTTTACAACAATGAAATCTATAGTTAACTCTAGCGATCGTTTTTGGACAATGCTATTTTTGCATTCAGTTAAATTCTTTAAAAAATCTCATTCTCACATAAAAAAGAAAAAAACAGTCAAAACTTGATATTGCTGATACATTCACAGGATTTGTGATCATTTCTAATCCTAATTTAGTTTTGATATTGATTTCGGTAGAAATTATTCAATCTTATTTAGGGTTAAAAGTTGCGATTCTGAATTTTCAACTGAACCAGTAATTTTTGTCATTCAGGTATCTGGAAAAATACCCTGATGGTCATTACAAAGGCAAATTGTTTGTTTTTGATGAAAGATACAGCATAGGAGGGGAAATGAAAACACCGGTATCTAGTTGCAAATATTGTAACGAACCCCATGATAAATATAAGCTCTGTACAACAAAATCTTGTAGACAACTTGTTCACTCCTGCGACTCTTGTAGAACAAAGGTAAGCAGTATGTGTAAAGTGGAATGTTGTTTAGGGTGACCCCAAAAACGGAATCCGTAAATTTCCTACCTCTACGAAATTTTTATCACAAACTTTGTGTTTGTGTCTGATTGTACCTAAAAATTTAAAAATTTCAGAATGCTTTTCACGAAAGTTACCTATGTTCTCTCCAGAACAGTGGTGCTTAAACTTCTTAAGCCACGCCTCCTTTTTACAATTCGTAGAGTCTCGTCGAGCCCCACCTCAAAAATAACTAGCTAACGATAAGCTACAAATAACAGATAGTAAGGCGAAAGTATGTTTTATTCAAAAACACATTGAATATATGTAGATGAAACATGCCTATCCAAAATAATGTTATTTGGAGAGACCAGGTTAAATTATTGTTAATACGAAAATGTTCGAATTTCGAAGTATTCAATTTGCCGCATCAGTCTGGATTCACATTCGTAAGTAGGTAAGGGGTTCTTCAAAGGCAGAAAACCTCATAAGAAATGTTTGAATATTACCTAGATTAGAAAATTTGAGATGTGAAATCTTAAACAATTCTATAACATCCCTAATATTATGTAATATAATCTACAGCAGTGGTTCTCATTCTCGGGGCTAATAATTAATCATAAAGCGACTTTTTTTGCATACTTTCCTCTTAAAATAAAATTTCCTGTTTTACCAATCCAAATAATTTGCTGGTAGGCCGTCTAACCTGCAGACGGACGGTTTCACTAGACCGCGAGACAACCTTCAGTATCGTATTATAGACGAAAAAATTCCTAATGCCTAAAAATACGAACGATGGTTGCGTTGGCTTTACTAAAGTAAAGAGAGATGGCAGAGAATGTGCCTGCATAGCAATCAATCATTACGTCCAAACCTCCCCAGGTGAAAAACGCTGATTGGTTTCTTGGCTTTTAATCGAGTTCGATTTGACGAGAAAGCAACATTGGCCAAGATCGGGTTTCTGTCAGAGAAAACTGAATCTAGAAATTGTCTTGATGTTGAGAGTGACATTCGTCAGGCTATATCATCAAAAACGGTGCCTAATATAAGAACTCCAAGTCCCGAGCGCAAGATTCCTATTGATTGTATACTAAAAAAACTTGGACTTTTTTGTCTGTGGTTTGTTTTTGCACTCTATGAAAGGTCGTACAAACATAATACAATCCGAAACGCACTGATCTATAGGATTTCCAACTCATTAAGTAATTTTAGTGTTAAATCAATCGTAATGTACATAATCAATATAAATACTCAACATTAAGATGCTTTTTTAATTATGTGAGGTATTAAAGGTTTTTCCATCTTGATTGATGGTAATATTGTCATTGGTCTTGTTATGAATGAGTACTCCCCTGAGAGTCCACTTCAATCTTATGTTGTATTGATTTATTGATGTACATGTTTTATGTGATTGCTTGTATGCCATATTGCTACCAATAGAATATTACAAATAGCATACTTTACTGTAGAAGTAGTATATTCTTCTGGAATCAAAATAATACTGATAATATTTTAAAAAATGTATTTTTTACATTTATTTTAAGGGAGACGAAAGTTGATAAGGTGTATATAATCATATGACGGGCCACTGCCGTTTTATCTACCTTATATGGAAATATCTGACACCCGATTTTGCCTCAAGTCTTGTTTAAAAAATCTATTACGATTCCAGCTTTTGATTGCGAAGACTTTGGCATATGCCAGCCTGATTTTATTGTCTGTTGAGAATGCTAATACCTTTTGAATTATCACTGTTAAAGCCGTGAATTCCGTCTCTGATTCTTAGCTTGTAAGAATTAAAAAATTCGGCTCTGAATCCCAACTCTATAAAGAATTTAAAATTGCAACTTTGATCTCCAACTCGGGGGAATTTGAAAATACGACTCCTTCTTCAACATGCCAACTCCGACTACATGGCTCTGGGCATTTAATGATTGTGTTCTATTCATCCATTGATCCATTTACATTGTCAGGGTTGGACGGCTTGTTGTGGTGTCTGTCAGTCGTTATCAGATTGTGAAACGCCCAACATCAGACAAGAATGTGAATGTACAAGATCAAGAGAACAAATTCCAATTGAAGATCTATCATTTCTCAGTTAACAGAAATTTTATGGGATCAAATAACACTGCGATTTAATAAATTATGATTTTATTTATTTATAGTTGAGTTTCAAATGCAATTATATGAATCCATGTTAGTTTTTAAAAGAAATGTATAGCTTTGAGACAGATTTGTTTGTTTTTAGCAGTTACAGTTATAAGCACGCTATTCAAGCTTTTAACTAAACAGCTTCCGCAAGATATTTTATGTGCCACGATTTTCGCGGATATGCCGTTGATCCAGCGAGTAAGTCAAAATTGATATTACGATGCCAGAGCCATCTAGGAAGCAAATTTCATCCGCGTATAATAATTGGATTGGCTGATTGTGTAGGCTAAATAGACTCTGATACAATCTGGATTTGTTAAAACGTCCCTCTCATACATCCGAGATGTGAGATTTTTATACTTCAATACGTTGATAGTATTTCAACCTGGTTTACTTCCGGGATACCCGGTCCGTCATTCCTTCCGACACGACATTGTTTATTGCAGTGGTTCCCAACCTTCCATGGCCCGGGGGCTTTTAGCACTCATGGCCCCCTTGTTTATCGTTCCAGTGCTATTTTGATTGGTAGATTCTAAATCCCATTGTGCTCGAACAATTCCTGCTCAAAAAAGTGAAAACTGTGAAATAACCTTATCAAGCAATGTAACTAGGAAGAGCGGTTTTTCTTGTAAAGTGAAAAGTAAAATCAGTTTTGCGCCGAGCATTGTGCCCCCCAAAGTGATCTGTGGTCCCCGGCTTGCAACCGCTGGTCTGCTGCATTCAGAGTAGTATTGGAAAGATGATATAAAAATATTTATTTTGCAATTTTCACGTATCGAGGACGATAAAATGTTGTACTCTGAAATTTTGGTACACGGATGCAACAATCAACTCTATCTTCGGTCAAAAGACCGTGAGTTGGGCAAAGTTAAAGGCTGTCACATTAGACAAAATTGTATTGCTCAAAATAAGGATGAAAATAATATAAGAAATGCAGAAAAAGACTAACAAAATAAATATTTTACACGACTATTTACATTACAATGTTCGGTATATAAAAATAGATTGGTAAGACAGCATATGACCGCCCTTGCACGACAAGGAAATAATGGCCTTATAATGAAAAACTGACATTCGAAATGACGATGGCGGCGTCAATAATAAAAGAATTTGTTGATAAATAGATGCACGATGTAATCTTCACTAAGGTTAGGACGACCCGTTTGGCTGCATTTCTGTTTTCCGCGCCCTGACTGTGGCTGCCACTGAGCTTTTTAGTGTTAACAATGCCTTATTGAATCCTTCTGAAAGTTGATCGATGTCTTTTTGACGAACATCAGCAAACGATCGTAGTCTGTCATAAGAGTCTCCTTTTACCGATCCATGCTTTGATCTTGCTGGTTCTGGAGGCATTTCAGATGATAAAAGATACTGCATTTGCGATTGGATAGGCTTTATATCGCCAAAATATCGCTTCAATGCTCGACCAAGTTCTGCTTGCACGTTGTTATTACCTTGGCTTGCGGCGGACGATGACCTTGAACTTGGCGTTTTATCTTTTTCATTTTGAACTTCCTTCGAAATAATTTCACTCTTCGATGCAGACTTAGGACCTGTTAATAATTTTATTTTATTTCCACTCTTGACAGGAATTGCATGGTATGGAAGCAGAAAAATAATAGCCTTCGATTGTTGTGATATGATAAATGTATATTTTCGTATTTATCCGATGGGGAGATAGGGCAACAAGTAGGACAGATTTTTCATTCTCTGTCGGAATCTGAATCGGATCGTTTATCAAACTTAATGTGTTTCAATGCATGGAATCGGTGAACGATGGAGCATTTTGCAACTGTGATTCTCGAGAAAGATCGTTTATCGAGGATAAAATGAAGGGAACAAATAGCTGTTATTGTACAATGACGAGCGTATTCATTTCATAAAGTTGCTACATTTATGCAGATGTAAAATATACTCACGGCTTGGCCTAGTGATTCCGTTCTTATTATTTTTCTTAGCTTCTTTGACCTTAGTTTTCAAATTTGTGTTCTCTTTCCTTAAAATCTGTAAAATTTGTTTTGATATAACAAGTCAAGTTAAACGTGTCGTCATCACTGCAAAAGCATTCTATTAAAGACTAGTTGATAAAAAAACTGATCAAAATTTTGATGTGTTTATATTGAAACCTATGGCAAATATTCCGTACCCGACATAACTGAAAGAGTTCTTCTTTTTGATCTGATAAACTTTTAATTTCGTGCTTAGCTCCTTCTAATTCTTTTTCCTGAAAAAAAAATAAAAGACGGTCATTTAAAACTCAATCACGGAGTTTAAAAGCCTGGGAATTGTGTTTATATGGAAATTTGATCGCGGGCAAGCACTGGAACGGACGATCTATTGAAGCTATATAGATTTATGGTGATGCATCACGCGCCAGCAAATTGAAAAATTAAAGTTACATTGAAATATATATCATTTTAAATTATCGGTATCTTCATCATATCATTATCGCTCAGCAATATTTTCTGAGTGTGTCAAAGGTTTAGGTAAAAAAAATTCATCAAAAGTTACCAAAACATTGTTAGTTGATCATAGATATGGCGGATAATTCAACTTTATCAGTGACCGTATCTGGCTTGATTAAATTATTGAATTACGTCATATTTATTAAGGTCTTTACCATGGCGTCAAATTCTGCCGACGAAAAGGAAGCAGCAGTTGACGGTGGTGACGAATGGGGTGGAGTATTTGTTCGTATCATCCCATCATCTAATGTAGTGTCAGGAGTGTCAACACGCCCGCCTGAAATTACAAAATTCGGGATTGAATAACAAAATGGGAAAATTTGGAAAATAAAATATACGTAATAGTCGTATAAAGATTTGTTCCTTCTTCTTACAGATGTCGCTGTTGAGTCATACAATACGATGTAATCATTGTAGTATCTCGGTGTTTATTTCGATTTTATTTTGTTCTTACTCTGTATGATTGAGTTTAATTAGGTAAATATCTAATACTCCATAGTTATTATGACATCCTGTATTTTATTTTTCAAACTTTGTTGTTCCTTTTTGTGATTGAGTCTAATTAAGTGAATGTTTAGGTAAATTTTCGTGGTCATTGTGGCATTCTTTTTGTTATCCTTTTTATATATATGATTGTGTCGAATTTAGTGACTATTTAATATTGAGTTGTTCGGTTGCTATATTTGCTGCTTCAATGCAGCTACAAGGTGTCGCTGACTGGATGACTCTTTGAGTCTTTCGCGATCCCTCGTCTATTGCAACAAGCCGATATCCGTCTTCGTAATTTGTTATATGTCTTTTTTTTATTTTTTCATATCGTATATTGGTTTTGCATGACGAAAATAAAATCTGAATCTGAATCTGAATCATATACTGAAACTTTGAACTCAATCTGTCTACTAGCGAAAAAAAAATTTAACAACGAAACACTAAGAACAACAACAGTTCGGTTCCCAACGTCTGTAAAAACATCTAATGTGATCGGAAATTAAGAATAAATTATTGAGGTTTATTGCATTTACCTTGTAACCCCCAAACTTCAAATACAACAGCATTAGAGTGAAGATAAGTGAGAAAATCATCATCCACGTTGTCCACAGTTATGTGTTGCTGAAAATTGACTCGTGGGTTCACGACATGCCACAAGGCTCTTGTTTGATGACCATATCGCTCATCGTATAATTTGAACCTAAAATATAAAAGAATACGTGTAAATCATGTGAGAAAGTACACGAATGTAAAATACAAGTGGTTTTAGACCATTATGACGTCACATGTTCAACTCCGAGTCCAGCGTCACCTAATCCAGTGAGTAATAAATGGGTTTGGTCAGTACGTCATTGCGAAAAGCATTGTGGTTTCGAGGATATTGTTGGAATCTTGTTTTTGTTGAGAATGAAGGTTCGAAATACACCATGAAATTGTGATACGTTGTATAAGATATAACAATCGGGCAATGTACCTGTACCTCGAAAACATGGTAGCTCCGTGATTATCGATAGCCGTTAGACCAAAATTATGCTCAAGCGCGAATGATTGGAGCTCTTGCAAAAATTGAATGCTCTCAAATGCAACTTTGTTCGTTGAAGTATATATGTTTAATCATTTATATGACCCGTTCGTACAACGTGAAATTTCACAATCTTACTTGATCATTATTCCTCTTGTGCTGTTTTGCTTGATCCATTTTAATCCGATACATTGTTGTATTTGTATCATAATATCAAATCTTTTGTTCAGTAAATCGTTCGGATCTAATATCATCATTTCATCACTCTGTACTCTGTATTATGTGGACGTTCAAAAGATGAATTTCAATATATATATGAGTTCATGGGTGTGACGGGAAATTATATTGTAATAATTACACAGTTCGACTATTTTAATTAAACCGGATTATATATCGAACTGCGTGAGGGTAATTGTATAGATGTCTATCCAAAATAAATAAATAAAAAAATTTTGAAAGTCACAATTCACGATTCGCTAATGGATTAATATTGTACAATTTATTGGTCTTATTTGGAAGCAAAATTAAAAAAGCTTTGATATAAGAGTATTACAACGTTGACTCGTAAAGTATGCTTTTAAAAAACGGTTTTTCAAAAATGTTGTGTCCCGCTGGTTACACATCCAGATTGCTACACTCGTCCCCGTACGTGGGGCAGTCGTTTACTAGCACTACCATTTTCGAGTACGAGCCTCAATAAATAAGAAATTTATGTTTTCCGAAAAAGCACATAACCATTAACACATAACCAATTATAAATTGTGTATAAATTTATAGATATACCTAAATAATAATATTTACCACCAGTAAAAGGATCTGGATCACAGGAAAGCACAGAACATTAGATGTCACCAAGCCCAACAGTAATATCTATACCAGCCCCACTATTCTGAGTTAGGACAGATATATATTGTGGATACTGGATATATATTTTTACAATTGACGAAAGTTCGAGAAACAACATTTATTCATACTTACATTCCATTGGCAGTACAAGGAGACACTGATACTTGTAAGTGACCTTCTTCTTTTCCGGAATGATTAAGAATTGCAATTTGATCATCTAATGGCATGCAATACGCAAGACTATGTAACCAGGCATGAGCGCTGCAAAAATCAATTGTTGATTAAAGTTATACACAAACATTATTGATTTCTATACATATTATAACCAGATTGTATTTTGATGTCATTGCTTCAAAAATTACTAATTTATCCAACATCAAACCCATTTTCACCGCAATAAAATTGTTTACACAATTCTGTTCTGACATAAATAACTGCTTTATAGCTTGTATTCAATTAATAAATACAAAATCATTTACTGTAAAGGACTGTAATGTGTGTATAAAATAAAACAAGTCTTACCATCCAAGATATACATCTTCAACGGGATCCCAGAAAGGATCATCTTCATGTGCGATATCATTTACACTTTCAGGATTTTCAGTGAAATTATTGTATAATTCTTCTATCAAATATTTTCTATTTGTGAATTTTGCTTTCGACCAAATCCATACCTGGTTTGTGATCTGTGATATAATGACTAATGCGATAAAATTATCCGAACCTACTGAATACGAGAGTCATCTTCGAAATGACGACCTCCTGTGGTAATGATTCTTTTAATAAAAACTAAACCATTGACTTTTAGACATTACCATAAAACACTGGAAAGTTGCCCAAAATAGTTAAATCTAAATCATAATGGCCCTTTTTGCCCCCTATACCTCCGAATGCTTTAGTCCAGGAGCGTGCAACCTGCGGGCCAAATGTGGCCCACGAATTCAGTTTTTAATTTAGTTAATCTGGTACTGGCGTTCCTATGTCTGGTCAATTCAATACCTATGACGTCACAGTGCCTCAACAACAACCTTGTGCGAAGTCAACAACGCATTTCATAAGATCAATAACCCAAATGCTTGTGCATGAAACTACTGGAAAGCCTATTAAAAGTTGCACATCCCTGTTTTAGTCAATTTTGCCGCGAGGGAAATATAATGTGCTTTGTCAAGGAGGAAAATTCAACTATGATATTGTACTCAACCCACAAACGAACCTGTTGCACCACTTTAACGGCAACTTCCTTTTCTTTTTCCAGTCCAGATGAATCATAAGAGGCAAGATTAAGAACAAATAAACTAAAAGAAACATTTTTCTGCAATTCTTCACTTATGGCATTAACTTCGGCGACCATTGGCATCAATGTCAAATAATCGTGATAAACTTCTGCGATACCGAGCTGTAGAGACAAATATTGAATCAAAATTTATTTTCGAGTACAGTAAGTAATATATATATAAATTAAAAATCTTAAAAACTTTATGAAATCTCTTGAAAGTGTAGATAAAGCACAAAGATAAGCTTGTGCGCAGAGTAATTAGACAAGAAGTATGCTGATTATATAGGTCCAGTTTTTTGTATTCCGGATTTGAGTGTAGTAGAGGGTATCATGAAATATGTATTTGAATCTGTTCAAATTCATATTTTCCTGGTAGTATATTTTTATTAAATGATTTTTCGTTTTTATGAGGCTGATTTATGTGTGTTCAGATTCAGGAAGGCCCTGAGTTTTGGAAATCTTATAAACTAATTCTCTACACTCTTGCATAATTTAAGAAATAACGGACCCATCAGGTATGAAACCTCGTCATTCAAATTTAGAATTGTGCCTTATCACTTAGTGCAAAGTAAACGAAGTCTGTTCGCAAAAATCAAATCAAATTTGTCGTGCTTACGTTGAAAATCAGGAAAATACTCACATCCCCGCTTGCGTCCTTCTGCTTCGATTTCAAGTCGTAGTTAATTCCTAGACTTGCAGCAAGTTCATTTTGAAAAAAATTATAATCATACTTCTTCGTTAACTCGTCATCGCTCTTTTTTCTTTCGTTTGGAAATCCGACAAATAGAAACAAACTATTTGATCCCATTTTGATTCTATCCTGTAATGAAAATTGATAACGGCTTTGTCGCTAAGTGAGAGAAATGATGACTTAGAGAACCCGTTTCAAAAACTTTGAATCTCATCACTGCAGGTATAAGTACCATTTTTTAATGTCGCAATCTTATTTCAGAGTTGTTAATGAGCCGGGCTTTTCGTTCGAAGCTCTGGTTCAAGTTTGGAATGAACGAGAGAAATATGGAACAAATCTAGTTGAGAGGCGTGATGGGGAATTCAGATAGGGTTAGCGGGTTCAGGTGGGCCAAACTTGCGACTAAAACTTGACATGAGGAGTTTAGGCAGGGTTAGCTGGTAGGATTGGGCACGGAAGGTGTAGGTAAGGTTAGCAAGGGAGAACATGCAAATTTGGTGCTCCCTTAGAAAAAAATATTTTGGTATATAATCTACAGATGAACACATACACATCGGCCATTACCCCCAAACGGCATCCTCACTTGTACTGTTCTGCACAATGCTTACTGACTTAGTTTGCAACCATTTAACAACAACAAACCGTGTTTGTAATTAATAAAACAAAAAATTCAACCAACTCAGTATCGTGTAATATCACCAGAAAAACCGATTATGAATGAAATTACTTACGCCATGTTTCAACGCCGTCTTTTTTGAAATTTTCACACCATTGACAAAGACTTCATTCGGAGAGATAGGATCTGCATATACATTACTTTTGTTGCACATAATGTTTGCATGGTGATCTTGAATGCTAAAAATACATGGGAATAACGTCATATAAGAAAGATCCTTTAAAAATAAATAACCTAGTCGTATATGTCGTGAAACCTCGAGCGACAAAATTGGTGTGTGCTGTCGATAACTGCAAAAAAATATCAAATTATGCAAAAAAAAAATGCAAATTATCACAGCATTTCACAACACATGTTTTAGTCATTATATACCAAAATAAATACAGCAAGAAAATGACGCTTGTATTGCCGTCTTGCTGTTCCAATATTCCTTGCATTTGGAGAAAGATAGTAGTCATAGGGGCTATAGCAGTGGTTACCAACTTTTTTTTCAATCCAAATTTAAAAAAAATACATACATTTTTGTAAAATCTCGCAACCCAAAGATATGCTCACATGGTAAACGGCATGTAGTGCTTTTACGACCGCAAAATTAAATGACTAAAATATAAAATAATCGTTTTACGTGACATTTATTCCCCAGAAACTACCGCAAAGTGAGAAAACTGCGCCTGTTTGCCATCAGCAAGTTTTTGAAATCGTGAGATGGGTTCATTTGAGCAAAATAGATGCTGCCAAGATTTTATGCTGTAGTTCTTCTCACGTATGCAATTACTATTGAGCGAGCATGTTTGGTTGAAAAAACAACCCAAGAAGATTTCCAGCGACCCATAGGCTGGGAAACAGTGTTCTATAATCTATTCTACAGAATAGCACATGCCATTTTTTACCAATGTCCTCACAAAATTATCTGTTTTTCTTTTGGGAGAATTTCAAAAATTTATCAATTCAAAATCCAATTACTATAATTATGAAACTTGTGCAATTTTGTGAACAATGTAAAGCTATATACAGGATGAGGCAAAAAAACACATTTTAAAATATTTATGAATTGATTAATTTACGGTAATGAAATATAAGAGAGTTTTTGCTCCATCCTGCATATAGAATTTTTCATTGAAGTTGTTTCCCTCGTCTTGTATAGTTAAGAAATTGGTGCTGCTGACATTGTATTATACTAAAAATAGCAACGAGACTGTGATCGCACGAAACATGTTTGGATAAAATATGGCTTCTACATACTATAGGTCACGTAAACTCGACAGAGGGTAATAAATTTTATTGCAAGAATATCCAAAAACGTAACTGGCATGTTTAAATTCCAACCTGTAATTATGATAGCTTATGTAAATCCCTCTAACAAAAGCAACTGTAAATTAAATAGGGCGCATCCAAGAAAATTCTTAAGAGTTATGACATTTGTGACGTCATAGTCAAGTCGCCAAGAAGGGTTGTCATAAACAAAACCAAACAATGACTTTATGGGTAATGCGACTCAAGTTTGTTCAGCTATGGTAACATATAGATTTTTCTATTTTAGATTGTGAATTGTACATTAAGTATATTTCGCTTTTACTTCGATTTCTACAAAGTAACAGTAATATTAACTATTTTTACAATAGACTGAGCGACCTGTGGTTGATGGGTATATACTTTATTTTATATATAAGTCAATGCGGTTCATACAGAATATGAAAATATCACGCGAAGAGATAATAGAAGAAAGTGATTGACAGTGAACATCAATTTGACCCGTGATTCGGTCGTATATGGAAATATGCATGAGACATGGGATAGTCGAAATCGCCATTCAAATGACCTCTACCGCAGAAGGCTATTGAGCGGTCATGTAAACAGAAGGGTGTGAGTTGTGGGGTAGATACAGAATGTCAATTGGCTGTAGTGTTTATGTGAAAAATTGTTGACAAAATGATTTCAAATGTATCTAGTCTAAATCAAAATGGCGATGAATGTACTAAAATTGTAAAAATTCCGAAAAAAAGAAATTTAAAATGTTTTATTTAAATATCATTTTCTCAATATGAGGCATTATTTTTTAGCGTGTGCCATCTTTTTCGGAAGCTTACTCAATATTGAACTCAAAATGAGTTCAAATTACCATTAGGGATATACTCGCAACCGCAGAGATAATAACCAGGTCATTGACATGTATCGGTTGTAAAAAAAATTTTTATAAGTTTTTCAAAGATGCAGCAAGATAGGAATACAAGTTACCACAATTTATCTTGATGCTTTTAAAAATAACCTCAATAAGTTATCATTCCAATGTTACAATCGACGTTTAAAGAATGTGGGACGTTTGCTCGTATTACCAGTTTACGATGAAGATTAATCGATATGACGCCAAAGCCACAAACTGTCTCAACACCATTTCCAGTAAATCGTTATGGCATTACAAATAAAATTTACTATATTAGGGAAAAGAATGCTACCGCCCCTCATCTTCTTTAATATTTAGGGCTGTGGCTTATCCGGCGTCAATGATTGGCTCGTTGAAAAAGTAAAATTTAATGGTTTTGTAAAATGAGAAACTATGAAAGTAATGAAATCGTCTGCAACAACATGACAGTAACTGTGAAGTTGGAAAATTACTGTATAGGTACTGTACAATATTATCATTCGTGTAGCATTTGCCTTTCACTTATAAAAATTGTTAGATTTTATGCAACTGAAGAAAAAACACCACATCACCGAGCAGGTGGCTTTAGAGCAAATATGAATAAGAAATAGATCAAATAATTTCCAATTTACTTTATTTACTTTGATATAAAAATATCGATTCCCTTGACCAAAGATCAGAGAAATAGCTTTATTATAAGTGACAGGTTTATTGTTGTTGTGAACATTTGAACCAAGTATGTACACTGTGGTAAAAAGTTGGTTTAACAACTAGAATTTTTGAACGATTACATTTTGTTTTCGCCATAATTTTTTTTCTTTTTAAAAAAACTGTGACCAGGCAACTGACTCATCACGCGAGCACAGTTACTGCGTATTTTATTCAACTAATGAACTGATCGTGGGTCAAATATGATATTTAAACATGGATATCAGAATTGAACATCGTACCAAAGGTCCTAAATTATTTAATGATTCCCTGTCATATCAAATCTGAAAATAATGATTCAATTAATGAATAATTGTATTACTTACCCTAAACCACGAAGTGCGATATGGGGTTTCTTAGTTGTGTCGATATTATTGCATTTGCCGACCATTGTGACTCCTTCGTAAATAAATTTCTTAATCACCCCAGATAGTTGTGGATCTTCGTTTACGTTCTAGAGGTAAATTAACATAATTGAATATTTAATAAGCATAGTAACAATCAGTTCGAATACTTCAGACTCTTGACTAGTGGTCATCAAACTATTTAAAAAAAAAAAAATATACCAGACGGTCTTTATTAACACTGAATACTATTAATGAGCATATACCAATAACCGACTTTGAATGAAGTGATCTGATTGAAATCTGACAAATTTTGATACATTTAATGCATTTAGTCCAATGAAAAGCGTATCGCTTCAACTGCTTTAATATTGAAAGTTGGAAATTCCGGGTTCACGCCCAAACCAACTAAATAAGGACTACCTCTTTTTCGATGACGTAAAAACCTGTTGCGGTTCTAGCAAACCAAGTCTCATTCATTACGTCTAATTGCCTGCTTGTACATAACGTCGTTCGCGAAATAAACGCAAAAATTGATTAAAAACATACTTGAAAATATGGATTTTTGCTGAACATCTTATCAGAGGCGGATACATGTTCCAATTCCCATCCTCTTTTTGCATCTTCTAATTTTTGTTCCCACGACATTGTTGATTCTTTCATTTGTTTTTCATTTTGAGCGATCAAATGCTCCAAGTCAGCTGTAATAAAATCTTAACATACAGATATGTTACGTTAATAAAGAATGGGAAAATTTGCATTGAGACGGAATGATCTTTATTCAAAGCTTTGCCTGGGTATACTTAGAGTTTTGGATGTAATAATAAATTCAAGTATTAAAAATAGTGTTGTGCAAGATGAAACGTTTTTCAACCGCAGAGGAATTCGTCTCCTTGATGGATTTTTGTGTTTTTATGGAAAAAATTATTATTATTTAGAAATTATTTATTTTTGGAGTGGTTTTATTAATATTGTTTAGTTATTAAGCGTTGTTACATATTATTATAAGCTATCCGAACTGTGCAAAAGTCTGAATGTGAATTGGGAATATCATATTTATTGATTCATGAAAGATTGAATAAAAAATGGAAACAGTTTTTGAGGAAGGAATAAAGGATTTTTTGATGTATTATGCACCCAAACATAACAGACAGCACTTTGAGAGATTCTGTCACCTTTGTCATGTGTCATCCCCGATGAACCACCAGAAGCATGAGATGCTAATAATTGAAGTAATCTGGCGTTTTCTGATTTCAAATCGTGAATGAGTTTTTCAGTCGGACTTAAGTTGATAACAGCTTTGTTCTGAATTTTTTTCGCTCGATCAGCATATCGTAATGTAGAAAGTGTTTCTTCATAATTAATATCAGCTGGACTCAATGCTGCAATCTGCGAGAAAATAATAGATACAATGGGAAATAAAGACCGACCAGAACAATATCGAAAAAGATGAATAAGCCTTTTTATCACTTTCCTCTCCCCAAAATAAATATGAAAATCCGATCCTATATTAAAATCTTTTGGGGTATAGCAAATATATATCTATATATATCTGTTGCTTATGAATTATATGCTTTCAATTTATTTTTACTTCTCTTGCAATTATCCGTGCGCTGTAAAAGCACTCCGAATTTGAGATTTGAGAAATATAGAAATTTGATAATTTTGGTATATCTTATCAATTTAGTTTCAAAATAATAGCAAAAAATTTCTAACTGTTCAAATTCCGTGTATTGAATGGATTCAAGCTATATTAGAATTACAAAATAAATATGCCTAGCTCACCATCACAGTTTTACTGTTTCCACCGAGAGCTGATTTGAGTAGTTTTGTCAGAACTGAACTCCTGTAAGGAATAGTTTTCTTTGGATTCCCTTCAGCTAATGCTTCAATAACACTTGATAACGTTAATAAACTGACGTTGATAGCTGAGCCTTCTCGGAGTCGATCGCCTGTAATAATAAAGTATGGTGATATTATTACGGTAATATTATCACCATTTTAAAATTTAGGATGGAGACTTGGAAATGGGTCTTACCGTGAAATATTGCATTTGATTAGCATTACACCTATTGTTTATATGCCATAAAAATCAATGCCACCTCTATCATGGTAACTCTATGACTTTTGCGGAGGAGGCCAATCAAATGGTAAATTGGTACCATACGCCGCAGTAAAGTAGCTTATGACCAATTTTCAGAAAGGGACTTTTTTAGTCTTTGTGTCGTTACCGTTTACAGACCCGAGACCATCTTTTGGTCTGAATTTCAAAGCTGCAGATTATAGGTAATCTTATCTTCATTCTTAGGTTTGACTGTACAGGTCTATATTTTACAAAAATGCGAATTTCCAAAACCTTGAAATGCAACGTTCTACTCCGGGAAACATATCCATCTCATGCATCATTTCTCAATTATGATATGTGAACCTAGCTTCCTATGATGTTAAATTTATTTTGGTGCAAAAAAAGAATGTGATGTGCTTTAGAGGTTTACAACCTTAGTTTATTTTTAGAAATAACAATTCACCTGTGGCACCGGTAGATTTTGCTCTCTCGCTTCCCGCCAAATCTACCAAATTGATTTCGCTTGTTTTTGTTGTACTTTCACCACGATCATTGTTGAATACCTGTTAATGTATAAGAATAAGATTACAATGTCAGTTTGTACCAATTCAGGATGTTCACATAAAAGATAAACAAATTTTGTTGATGGAACTTTGATGCAAGATCGTTAGAATTGGCTTGATTAGTATAAGAAACAGATTGAATTGGCGTAACTACTCCTTGGGTTATCTTAATTCAAGATACGGTAAATTCAGTTATTTTGGTCGTTTTCATATTTTTATTTTCAGCATAAATGATTGTTTTCTCTTTATATTCCGAATTTTATTTTCAATTTTCATTCAAATTATTTTATGACTTCGATATCTTAGTGACCCCAAAAAAACATACTTCACAAATTTCTTAATTACTTGTACAAGAATGAAGAAAATGTATTCAACCTTTGAACATCTACGAGTGTTTGGTTGTACCCAAAAAGTTGAGTAATTTAAAAAGACTTTGATGTTCTCTTGAGGATATGTTCAATCTATTCTGGGTCTTAATATTTTTATTTATTCATAAATTTATTATTTTATTTTTTGGGGGGTTCTTGCAAATTATATAATATAAATCAAAGTGATTCATTTCTCGTCAAACATTTGTTTTCTAGAAATATACCCTTTCATATAACAATAGTCATGTTATATTTCCATTTCTCACCTGCTTAAATTTAATTGTTATGACCATATGGGATCTACTGCTTGTTGCATTCATATTCGTA
The DNA here is from genome assembly GCF_964204865.1 of Styela clava. NCBI lineage: Eukaryota > Metazoa > Chordata > Ascidiacea > Stolidobranchia > Styelidae > Styela > Styela clava. The sequence continues at coordinate 14,309,015 of NC_135251.1, read as the reverse complement.
GAAGCAGTTGTTCTATTGATTGTTCCTTGTTCCATTAACCTTTCTATTGCTTTGTAATCTCGACATGGAAGTTGTTTCAAATCAGGAACGTAAAATGATTGATTGCGGTCTTGTCTGACCTAGAATTCAGGCCAAATTTAAATAAAATATTGGTGCTCCCGAAGTATGCGAACCAAGATGGCGGACATCGGAATGTAATATGTGTACTAGGTTAGGGTTAGGCCATAATTTTAGGTATAAATACTACGGGAGGCTCTTGGCTAGTCTTCGAACTGATAATAGGACTAAAATAAGGAAAATTGGAAAAAAATTATGGCCTAACCCTAACCTAGTACACATATTACATTCCGATGTCCGCCATCTTGGTTCGCATACTTCGGGAGCCCCAAAATATTATCTTGTAAAAATAAAAGACAGTGGTTGATATATATTTGTGGTTGAGAACTCTGGACTTGTGCTGTCAATGCTAGTTGCGGATCTAGGCTTCGAATCTCAGTGAGTAAACAATTAAGTAGACATGTCTAAACCGGAAATTTTATATAAAGAATGGTAGCTTTTCACATATCAACGGATTTTTGTTTGTAGTTCAGAAAAGGAGGGAGTCGTACAGGTTGACCTAAAAACAGAACCCATGAATTTCCTAATTACTTCAACGAAAACGAAGAAAATTATAAACACTTGAACTTTAGTGGGGGCATGATTGTACCTAAAAGTTTGAGTAATCTAAGACGCTTTACATGGAAGTTACATGGAGGTTATGTTCTCTCTAGAATATGTTCCAAATGTTGTTTTTCAAGGTCGCCCGTACGAAGAAAAATAACCGAGAAGTAAACGATACCAAGATCAAAACCAATTATAAATTTTATGTTCGCTCGTGAAATTTGCGAAATACACTATAAAACTCAGGGAAATCGGTGTCAAATACAGCAAAACTAGTATATCAAAAATAAGCAAATATTAGTGTCAAAAATTAGATTTTTATATTTATTTCGAGGAAGAGAAAAACTATTTAGCCTTGGAAACTAGGGTAGAGGAAGCCATAACCGAAAAGCGACAGTGACTCAAGTATATTTCTCAAAAATATGGAACATAAGACATTACATGATAGGTTTTTCTGATCTGGTTACCCATAAATGGTAATTAATGATGAGGAAATTGTAATCGTGTCAACATTAGTATCAAACCTTTAGTCCACCGGGTATCGCTTTTGTATTGTTTGTCAACAAATCTCGAACATGCTCATTGTATATTTCAAGCATACTGAAAGTAACCTGGAAAATTGCGAAGTACAATATGATAACATGAAAAAGTTATTCCTATACCATTTTCCTCATGTCGCTCATAAAATAGTAAAATTTAAGTGGCGTAGGAAAACGTGTGACTACACAAACAAATGTCAATATACAGGTCATATATAATTGTTCAAAACGAATTCTGACACTAAGATTTCGAAGGTTTACATATGATGATTTACAGCAATTTGGTACAGAGATTTGTAATTCGGAATACAAAAAGTTTTTGAGGCGCCGCAGTGGGCTGAAAGATTGTAATAAATCAAAACGAAGTGATTATCTTATTCAATGTTTCTACAAATGCGTTAATTCATTAATTTTCAGAAAGTATTTCTATCGCAATCCTGGTGTATTCCAGAAATATGACCCTGTATTGATAATTGGGTGTTATTATAAAAAAAAGCATAATTCATTTATGTACATTTGGCATTTTATTATTATTTTAAGTACAAAATATAAGTTCAGCTTATATGTGTTTCGTTAGCCCACCTGCATTTGTTTTCCATTTGATTTATCAGCCGAATCAATTGCTTTGAAAAGTTCTCCGCAAGCGATTGGCACAATACCTTTGTTTGTCCCATATCTAGAAAAAAAAATAGGCGAATGAGAGATAAGAGAAATAAAATTAAAAAAGTTCTATAAAATCTCTTTTCTGATTAGTTATATACCTTCATACGTATAAATGAAATCTTGCGTTACTTGCCTATATAGGCTACCTTATAAAATATACTATTGAAATTGATAGATAACCTTTTTATTCCAAAAGTCATTATATATTGCATTTCAATAAACAAAAATGGCAAGGTTGACATAAATATATCGCTTGCTCCGTATTTTTATTGTATGTTGAGATATATTACCCATTTTAACGTACCGTTCTTAACGTGCATTGCAACTGAATACAATTTTACTGATAATTTCAGATGGAGCGGGAAGATTTTATCAGAAAAGCAATATTTGGACAGTTCATAAAAATGTGACGTTATGTGAAAATGACTGTATTTAGGTGGTTCCAGGAGGAATACTTTATTTATTTATTTAAATTCCATCCCATGACAATTTATTATTCTATTCAATTTTAGTTTCAACATACATTGTTGTTGATGATAACGAAAGCAAACCACCAAATCAAAAATTTATTGTGCCGATAAAAACACTTTTCGTCATTTATTACAAATTGAGTTTAATACGTTTGTCCCATACATATTTGCGTAAGTAAAGTACGATTCATATATGCTTCATACATGATTATCTTCAATGACGGTAAAATGGAAAATCAAAATACCCAAGCATCGAATAACTTTTCCCGCTTCCTGTCTGTCCGTATGCGAACAATGTAGAGTTATATCCTTCCCAGGCATTGTCAAGAACTTGGCGTCCTAGTTGATTGAAGACGCATTGCTGGAAAATTTTATGCAAATGAGAGGAACGGAATTGGTATATACTAAAACTGTAACATTTAATTTCTAGAAAGTTACACAAGGCAGGGGTGTACAGACACTCCATAACCGCTAAAATGCTAATTATGGTATGTATTTTATGAAATTGAGTTACTTCAATACAAGCCATGTATGCAAAATGAACGATATTTTTTATTTGGATTGATTTCCCTAAATTGAAAGACACTCCATTCAGTGTTTAAAATTATACCTGATCAGCATATACGCTGGTTTCATTCTCAGGGACCAACATAGAATCACTTCTTTCATTGTAGCCATCGTGGGACCAATAAGAATGGTCAAACGTGAACGTTTTCTTTTCTCCAGTGTGTGGATTGGTTATGGTGGTTGATCCACCGTCCATTTGAATAACACATTTTGAATTGGCATCAATTTCCCTCTAGATCAGAAATAATTATTATTTAGAAATTGATTAATTATAGAAATAATTTCCTAAAATACGAGTATGGCGCAGATGTCTACGATACAATTCAAAAATCTTTCTCTTTTGATGTGTTTTACATCATTTACTTTTCAACGGTTACGGCAGGTCAATAACCCCTATCGGGTGAATTCCAAATACAACTATAATTTAAATTTGGAAAGCGCGAATGGACAATTTTCGCGGTCGTTTGTTGAATCATATGTCACCACACGGTGGAATTATGTCAATTTGCGCATTTTTAACATCAATAGTGGGAAAATAGCCAAGACTTGTTCCCATTTTTTACCAAATATAAGCGTGAATACGTGACACATACTCAGATGTAAATAGGAAGCAAATACATCATGACGTATTTACGTCTTATCACGCAAATCACTTTTTCCCATTACGAACTACTTTGAACGATAATTTATTTATCCAAAAGGTCGATGGGAGGCGATAGAAAGTTTGCCTTATTGCCAGGAATTCATACTGGACATACGGAACACTAAATAAACATTCCTCGAATGGTCAGAAACTGGACAATCAAATAATATAAAATGTAAAGTAAACACGGAGGTCTAGTGTCCAAATTTCGCCTATGAAGTCATTTTGGTTCTATAACGCGATTTCGTTCAATCTCAGCTTGGTTAGTTACACATTAAAGTTCTCAAGAGGGCTTACGTAATTTTGTTTTGATAAAAAGGCGATAAGTAAGATTAACTCTTTGATGAAAAAAGTATTATCTTACCCTCGTTTCTAATTTGCTATCGATGGAGTCTATATTAGGGTTAAAGTAAACCTTAAATCTGTAGACTTTCAAATCTTTTGCGCAAATAGTATACCTATACTGTATTGCTAAAGATGTTGAACTTGTGTATTGAGTACATTTAACAAAAGATACAATGAGTACAAATCTGGGCGAGTACTTAGTTGTGACAATACTTGAGAGTAAAGTTAATTTCGTTGCTTAGCAACAGAAAAACATAACAGAACACTTATATGTGAAGATTTGCATACTAAACGAACAACGAATTAAAATATTTGAATTAAATAAAATAAATTTGAGCCGACAAAAATTTTGATAATTTTACTTGCATTCGACAATACCTAGATTTTTCTTTGGCCCACCATTCATCATCACCTTAAGTTATGGAAAATTTTTATTGCAATCATAATTTTTCTCAACACTTCTATTCTGTAGAATGTAATCTTTTTCCAAGAACTGTTGCGTTTTGGTGTATACCGTTGTTTAAGCGTCCACAAAGACTTAAGATAAGGGTAATTCGGGGTCCCGACAGCCTAGATTCCCAATAAGTTTTTACTATCTCAAATGGACGCCTTTAACATGCTCAAGGTCACATAAAATATCAATGTTTAATGAATATTTAATTATCCGAGATTATCAAATCCGAATGTAAATGAAGTCAGTAAGTCACCGTTACGTGCTGAGTAAAAGTGCAAATATTGTTTTCCACGAGAAAAGCAAATTTACTTTATCGTATGGTTTATTTTAAACAACTAGATAAAACTGCTTTTGCGACTTACAGGAAGAGGGATGTACCCGTATAAAAATAATACGATAGTTGAAGAAAATGTCGCTGGAAACATATCTTTAAAAATGACAAGTAACATTATATAAAATTTGTGAGTATAACAGCATAATCATTTTTAAACTATTTATGTTGACAAGTTACATTTCGAATGAATCAGAATACTTTGTTTAATGGCCCGTGTGTGTGACGTAATATTATTTATTTGTTAGTTCACTTGGTCGCCGTAATGTGGAAGCGAACGTGGGATTTGACTATAGAATACGCACACATAGCGTCTTTGTAATTCGTTTCGTAAACAACGCCTGTCAAGCTGTGTATTCAAATAATTCGGTACATTTTGTGATTCAGTCGATGACGACACAAACCGGTTCATTCGAGATCTCTATAGAAATATTTTCCGCTTGAGAATAACACTTTCGCTTGTTAGAGGACCCGCGCGATCTCTATCGAAATCCCCGTCGTGATTAAGCCCCATTCACACAATTCGAAGTGGCCAACAAGCGCCACTCGTCAGACCACATTTTCAATTTGGCTCCTATTGTTTTATTGCGTCAATAATGTGTTGTGAATTTTCTTGATAATTTCTCTTTACTCGATGACGCGAGATTTATTGACTAATTAATAATAAAACTACGATAATTAGCTGCAATTTAAGATAAATTTGTAAATAACTGTAATTGACTGTATATCAGACACGCTGTTCCAATACGCGGCTTCATCTAACGAATATCTCACCATGATGTGAAAATTCGGATAGGCTATGTTTTTTAAATTTGAGAATCGATCTACGTGAAACAATATCAAATACCGTGTTCGGGGCGATTCCGTATAACATTCCATTAAAATGCGCAAATTTAACCATATTTTTTTACAGCACGCCTTCATTCTGTCATTATTAAAATACCAAACAAAATAAAAACCCGCGATTCCGCGTTATTTCCGTGTCGTTGATTCCCCACGAAAAACGTTATAACAATATGCGGATCGTTTTTCTATTTCAATAACCGAGTGTAATTAAATGATTATTGGAATTTATATATATGCGTTGTCAGTGCTTTGACAAGAGGTACGAAATGTCAATAAATGCTTGACTTATACTGGACTTACGTATTTGGACAACTGACCAAAGTGCATGTGATATTTTAGTGACCTAATATACCTATATTTTACTAGAGTTAAATACAATATAAAGACAGAATAATATCGACGTCACTACTTCAATAGAGATTCCGTTTAATGCACATTTAGAATTACTCATGCTCAATGAAATACCAAATATTCACTTAGGCATACATCATATTATCGCAGAATGTAAAGGATACGTGAGATTAAAGAGTAAAAATAATCTTCAAAATAAAACCATAGAAAATTCTTATTATGATTATGAAGTTGGTAATATAACAGCAATATTTTCCATATGAAATAAATAAAACAAGCGTGACATGTACCTGATTGAAGGGGCGAACTCGAACCGCTACTTTCACATTTTCTCCCGGCATCCTGAACTTGGTATCTTTATGGTGGCAGGATCGCTTAAACGCTATAATGCCTCACTGAATTCTAAATTTATTTGCTCCTTCACTTGTAGTGTATTGCGTGAAATAATGTTTCGACTTTAAACCATTTTGGTATTAATATCTAGCTATCAGATTCTGTTAATGATACAAACAATAGCCTTTGATTAATCACCGCGTACGACGCGTTATTGTAAACAAACCTCTGTACCCAATTCCACGAACTATTTGTCGGGCTATTGTTTTCGCTAATTTGTGTTAGGAACAATATGCTATTGCTATCACCACCAATCAAAAACAATATTGAATTCAACTAGGACAAAAGCAGACACGAAAATTACTGGTTTGTGGGAGAATAAATACAGAAAAAACAATTGTCACCCAAGTTTCCATATTTCTACGATCGAAAATTTAGTAGTTGTCCGTCTCGGCCATTGTTTTCTATTTTATCGTCATACATTATTTAAGTCGTGAGCATTAGAACAACAAAAATTGAAACTAATATATACTTTGCATAATACATATATTATATATGCCCTAATTTACAAACTTCACTTGCATCAGAGACTCCTTTACACGCCAAGGTGATTTCATAACAATTTGAAGACATTTTGTTCTCACTGAACAACCGAAAAATTATTTACATTTAAAACAGGTTGAATAAAATAAACTCTCCTCAAAAACGACCGCGTTTTTCGCTGTAATTTTCGTCACATCGCGACAAATTGAAAATGTCGTCACAAGATAAGCCCTCCCGACCCTCTCGTTACGACGTTAGGTTTATGACTGGTTTGAGGACCATCCGCGTACATTTGCCGCTGGTAAACAATGACTTCTTCGCGTCATAAAACAGTGGGAGGCAAGATGCTTGAATGGTGAAAATGCTTTCTTATTTACTTCATTTATCAGAAGAGCGTTTGTAGATGAATTTTATGACAGTTATTAACTCGGACAGACTAGCTAATATATTCGGAAAACATTTACTTATCTTATCAAGTCAACCAAAAAACTGTTTTTGGGAAATTGTTTCAGTCCATCTTTTATATTGGCAAAATCGAGATTTATATACGTGAAACATCCTACATCTGATCCGATCCCTACAATAAAATGTTAGATGAAAATACATGTGTTATAAATTTAAATGGCACCAATCTTATACATTTTTGATTTGCTTATTCCTACCTGTAACGCTGAATATTTTTTCACTTCCACACTAATTTTAAATATCGACCGGCGATATAGGCAATCGGATATTGTTAAAATGTCGAAGCCGATGTATTGCTACAATTTCACCCCGCATACTGAATACTATCAATTACGTTAAACTACTTTTGGATTAAAATAACTGCGGATGTATGAAAGCATGAGTAAAAATTCAATGGCGATATTGCTTAAGGAGCCCATCGATAAAATACGTTTGATACAGCCTCTACTGACCCCAAAAAGCGATGTCACGGTCAGTTGAACCACTTCGCGGTGTAATATACATGGCTTGGTTTCGTTACGGTTCACTCTTAGTCACGTATATTATCTACATTCAACGTTCGAAGATCAATTTTTCATTGACAGTCTTTATTTTTTGAAGTGAAAGCCTTTTCAAGCTACACACAATTGACACGAAACCTCAGACAGGATACGTTACCAGGATTTCGTGTACAATACACACAAAAGCTATAAAAATACAAACATGGAGATAGGCGTTGATTTATCAACTGTCAATAAGCAGTATAAGGGCGCCGCAAGTGCCGAATCGTAATATTTTTAGTCTGAAAGGGCTTCTTCATTTTAAAAATATTTTCAAGTCTGCTTGTCGATATTTGGACTTCAAACATGCTGATTTATTTCATAAGAGCAGTGTGAGTTGGTAATTACAGGGAGTCCTCGGGTTACGACGTTCGCGACTTACGCCGTTTCGAGGTTACAAACGCGAGATCCATAACGCTGTTCCGAGGTTACAAACACACTCCATAAAAAATATAAAAGATAGTACTGTACTGTACAGAATTTGCTTTTATTCATGTGATATCGAATTGTTTTCTGTTTTTTTAATAAAGTACTTTTTTGCATTATTTGTACATTTTATTACAGTACCATACTTTACAATACAGTACGATATGTATAGAGTAATTTATGTACTGTATACAGTATAATGTTCCGACTTACACTGAAATTCGGGTTACACCCACTGAACATTTATATATCTCTGTGGTTACACCCCGTCTCGAGAACGGAACAACATCGAGAGTCGAGGACTCGCTGTACTCGAATTTAACGAATCCCCGTGTTTGATACCCGATCCACCACGTCCGATCACGCCTGTTATGCAAAACTAGACTCCGTCACATGGGGGGAAAACATGTGTTTTATTATTAACTTGTGTGACGTATAATAGCCACTTTTATCTTGCTTGGATTCATCAATACTGGCGTTGCCAGTTTCTCATTTTTAAATTCAATGGTAAATCTATTGTAATTCAATATTAATTATTGAATTTATGTTGAAAAGTTTTCTTTTGCAACAGCATTAATATCACGTAACAAACTTACACTTGGACTCAATAATTATATTTGTTTATCTACGATTTAAAAATGATTTGGATTCGATGAACGAAAGAAGTACCACCAGAACAGTGCGACAGAATGGTGTAAACTCAGTCCTCGACCTGGATAAGCTTGAGGATGCTGTTCAAAATAGTATAGTGTGGCTATGGCTATGGCGGGGTCTTGCATTAATGAAAGGCAGGAATACGATACTAGAGTATGCGACAGTGAGGAAATTTTATTAATTATTCATATCAATCCAATCCTGGCCTAGGTGTACTTCGCCCTGTATGAGAAGATATGCCTTTCTATTAGAAATTCTAATTTGGAACACACTATAATATTGAACACAACTTGGTAATGTTACCTTTAGTTGGGGATGGAATAATTCTGATTCTTTGTTGGGTCTCTCTGGGAATTCGTAAGTCGTAACAGGCTAGTACCGAATTAGTTTACCCAAGACCTGTAAAACGTGGGGAATTTTCCGAAGATACACAAATTTTTGGGATGCATTTACCAGTAACGTTATACGTTTGTAGCACGTGTAGGAACCTAAATACGATAGCGACTACTCCCTAATGACCTCCGAAAAAGTATAAAAGTTATCCTAGCGATTAAACTGGTGAGAGGCTGTGGTAAGACAAATGAAGTACCATAAAGTGACAATTACTCAGTTATTAGTTCACTGATTTCATTTTTTATTTCTCACCTTGCACGCCTACATTTCTCTGTCACTCCTTATATAAAACTAGGGTATTTATAAATTAAAAAATGAATTTACGAGACTATGCAATCGTCTTCTTTATATGGTACAGAAATATGACATACATCCTCGCCCAACAAGGTTAGACTTTTTTGTTTGTTTACACATAAAGACTAAAGAGTAAAACTATTTTGGTGAGAGCACTATTAAATTATGTCTATCTTGGAAAAAGTTGAAAAAATAAAAGATGTATAAACTATAGACTAAACGATATTGGTGTTTGTTTGTAAAAGTTTGTTCTTGCTTGTAAAGCTCAAATGTCAAACCAATTATATTGCTGACTTTTCGGAAAATCCCATTGGAGCTATCACTACAAAAAATTATTTCAATTACAAAGGTTTCTTTTGATGTAATCCACTCAAACCGCCATCTATTATATTCAGGTCTTCCATTTGAATCTATACTCCTTGAATCTGCGGAAATGCGATTTTATCACCATCGTAGATTGAAAAATGAGGGAACCGAAATTCACGAATTTTGTCGTGAGCAAGGAGAAGGATTGGTGCAGTTACATACACCCACATTGGAAACATTTAACGCGTTTAAAAATTACTTGAAAAAGTTAGTGAACTGGTGTTAAAATCATTTCTGCGTTTCAGTAATTAACGAGTTGACACGGCTATTTTTAAGATCACATTATATAAATTCGAATCCCACTAACTCGCAGGCAGTGAAAGATATTTTGTCACGTGACCGCAATTCTAAACAATTTATTGAGCAGTACCTATTTCATGTCCTTTTACGCATAATTACATAGAGTTTATCTATCTAACAACAATATCGTTCCCGTATGGAAACAAAAATATTAAATACACCATCCATAGATTATGACAGACAATGACAGTTTACAACTTATTATGTATCAGGGGTTTCTAAACTTATTGTCCAGTGGAATCCATTGTATATATCCGCAAGTCTGAAATTTAATCTCATTTAAGAATACCTACCTGATGTAAAACCGTGACTCAATGTTAATTGCTAATATCGAGAACCATTTTTATAGAAAATAAACTTGCTTCGTTTCAATATTTCATTCATGCGTATTTTTAACGATGTTTCGTTGCTTAATTTATCATTGACGTCTGTAACAATATGTTAGGGTTCGAAACAGATAGTGCAGTTTTCACACCCTATTCCAATAAAAGCTGAGAAATACTCTCCTTGATTCTCAAACACTCTCACATCACGCAGCGGATAGCTTCTATATAAATTATGAATACGTGTTTCTTCTATTGATTTAAAAGAAAAACTAAATACACGGAAGTTGGATACTGGTTGGCATATAAGGACGACGAGAATGAAGGAGATTGGTACACTCCCGAAAAAGTGCCGGTACCGGAGTATTACAGATGGTGAGAACGAAAAGTTAATCGGATAAAATCTGCTAGATCAATGAGACAAATCTCAGTGGCACTTTTACTTTATTGCTAATTTATTCCGTATGATAAACCTTAACTTATTAGTTGGGGTTAAGCGAAACCAACTAAAGAGGACTATTATATTAAATTCAAGATTTTTGCTGCACGCTAGCACAAATGTATTTCTGCAATCTTTCGTTTGTGCGTGGCCTGACTTCTTCAGACGAGCATATAAATTTTTAACTGATAAAAAAAAAGTGATAACATGCACATCAATTATGGTTCCAAATATCAAGTTTGTTTTTAATACACGGAAATAAAATTGTGGACACCCCGCATACTCAACAACTGATGACCATTATTTAGGCGCCTGCTATCGTTTTTCTTGTCAGAATTGAAATATGCTTGTCTGCAGAAGTCTACCCTCGGTCAGTCGAATCGTTTCAGAAATACATTTGTTTCATTGCGCAGCAACAGTCTTGAATCAAATAGAAACGTAACATCATATGTTCCTCGATCTGAATGTCATGTTCATCGCACTGGATGTTGCAGAATTTGTATCAATGGAATTTTTGATATTTCAGGAAAGATGGTGAACCAAACGGAAGCAAAGAACAGAATTGTTTGTGTCTAAAGCACGAATCAATCAACATGGCGGAATCAGTCAACATGGCGGTATATGATGTTGACTGTGACTTAGAAGAGAACATGGTTTATGCTGCTTGCTACAGAAGTACGGCTTTGTAAAAATGTGTTGACCAAATTATTGCGGTAACTCCAATTCTATAGGTAAAAAGTATAAAGTTTCAGACTTCACTTTTAGAGATTTCACCACCGACTATTGAATTTGTTGAAGAACAAGAATGTTCAAATGTATTAAATATACAATGGAAGCCAGATAATGAATCGTTAGATTTAAAATACAGGTATGTTGAGGTCTCAATACCCACATTTCTATCATACCACCTTTCAGAACAAGGCTTTAGGCAGGAATATACCAGAAGTTTATTCATACGAATATAGTCTTATCGACTTTCCTCTCGCGATAGATCATCATTATCTTATTACCTAACCCCACGTTTTCAAAAAGAGGAAGAAACTCTCCCCAGGGAGAAATTTTGGCGTTCTTGGGAAAGATTTTCGATTGCTTCAGTATTACTGCTATTCTTTAGTTCTCAGTATTACTATAATACTTATTTCTGCACACATTTTGAACTACTTAAACTGAACAAAAACGTGCGACTTGCGCATAACACTAGCTAAGGATTCATTAAAGATTTAATGGATAAGGTACTTATAAATACTGTAGGCTAAAATAGGCTAATGAAGGAATTTAACGCAAAATGTTGAGAACCACTGAACTAGCCGAATGGAAATGTGCGCAATAGTTTTACACATATTAATCGTCCGGTAAAATAGAACCACCGACGACGTTGAGTGGAATGAATGTTGTGCGATTTCAAACAATTCCGAGATTTTAGTGGACTCTAACCTATTTTAACTGATATCTATGATATTTGTTTATTTCATTGGGTACTATATTACAACGTTAGGTAAAATTTTCATGCCTTACATTTGTACAACTGGAATTGTGCAGAGCTTCGTAGTGAAATTTGCAATCGACTCCGGCTACGGTTAACAAGAAGTTTACAATCGACTCGCGACTCCGGATCGTAAAAATTTCGACTCCACCTACAGCTCCTAACTCAAAGAAAATTGAATTTTCATAACACAAAACATTGGCGTATGTAAACCTCCTATATTAGACTGTGTATAAATCTTAGTAAACTTCGACTTCTGAAGAAAATTTTGGCTTTATTAGCATCATTGAAAGTAAGAAGTACGGCACTCGACTCCGTGGAATTCAAAATTTCCGACTTCCGACTCCAATGAAAGCATACAAGACTCTTCATACCATTTACTTGAATCGCCATAGCGCCACTTCGGGGATAATTTTCTTCTTTTTCAATGTGTATTAGAATAACGGTAGAACCGGAAGAGAATACTCACAATCCTATAATACGAGATGAGAGAGTTATGGAGAAAGGTACGAGAACAACTTCGATAAGTGAGGTTAAAAGAGGAAATATCTATAATATAGTGGTGAGCATAGTAAAAACGTCAAAAATATGTTAATTGAATCAAATTTAAAAAAAAGTCTGGCACGAAAGTTTCATTCATTTATATTATCATATTTTTCTTTAGCTATGAGAATGAAGCGATACCTGTACATTTAATTTTTTTTGCTTTACTGTCAAACAGGGATTTCAGAAAAGCATTTTTGGAGAGTTGAGAAAAAGGATAGCAAGTTTCCACAAAATTGTAATTTTTCAAAGCGGTATTTGATTTACAGTATATCGATACTGGAGTCGAACTTTCAAAATCCCGAGTCACGAGCATTTCCATATTTTCAATGATGTTATTAAAATTCAAATTCTACTAAGGATTTACTAATAACTACGTTATCAACACTATAAGAAGGCTTACATGCGTCAATGTTTTTGTTACCAAAATTTTATTTTCGTCAAGTTGAAATATTTTACGACCGAGACGCGGAGTCAAAATTTTTTTTGAAACGGAGTCGGAGTCGATTGTATAATATTTAAAAAATCAGAGTCGGAGTTGAAGTTGGATATAAATATTATTGACTCCATGGCCCTGGTACAACAATATATATATATATATATATATACGTCATTTGTGTTTTATTATTGCCATTTCTAGGTTAGTGTATGTATTGATGAATGTTGTTGTGGAATGATGAGAGCTGTTCACAAAACAGAGAAAAAGTTCGGTGGGAATGCTCCTCCGTTACTTAATCCGCATATAAAACAGATAGGCATTTGCCATTTAACGTGGGAAGTTCCAGAAGGAATAGCAAAGGAAGATGTGATCAGTACCAAGGTATATGCTACGGCAAAATCGCGAAATAAACATGATAGTAATGTAACATTATTCCAGTGATTACCGGTCTTACAGGCTCACTGGAGGCATGAGCATATCACACAGAAGACGCACTCGTGGGCCCTCAACTGAATACGCTTAGTAGTTTATTGCTTAGTACAGCGGTTCCCAAACTGTTTGTTTTGTGCGGCGCCAAATTATCAGGGAAATAATTCACCGCGCACTTGCACGAAAAAACAAAATGGTGCTTTTAAATAAACCTCATTTTTGTAATCCTTAATGCTTTTTAAAGTTTGTAAACTTTTTTTTCTGACTGCCTTATTTTTCTTTGAAATACTAAAAAAATCACTCTTGTACGCTAAAGTCGGTTCAGCAGATGAAGATTTGATATACATTTTTTTATCTACTGAACGTACATGCCAGTTATGAATGCATCGAACTTATTTTTATTTATACACTTTTAGCTAACGTTAGCATCAAGTCCAGCACATCTTCGCGATGTAAGCGAAGATGCTTTGAACAAACGTGAGATAGTGAGAGTTGAAGGACAACTTGAACATCTGTTTAAACCAGAAGCTAATCGTGAATATGTCGTGTGGGGTCAACTAGAAACATGCGGAGGATTTGGCGACAAAATACAGATTGAAGGAAAATGCTCAGGAAACACGAAACGTTCGTGCTACAAATTATTTTTCAAATAACTTTTTCATCATCGATTATACTTCTGAAGGACCAATACTTATCCTTGCTATGTGCTTTTGCGTCGGTGGACTCTTATGCATATACCACGAGGATGCTGCAGCGAAAGTGAAGAAAACTATTCCAAAAGAGTCTTGCTTCACACTAGGACAAACATGTTTTTGTAACGTATTGTCCGACCCGAATATATTTGTGTTAGTGTTCAGCACTATTAAATCACTTTTTGATCACGTACAAAATAAATTGTAAATACATTCTGCTATAGCTCGATACAATTCTGATGGTGGAATTCGGGTGTCCGTGAAGTCTGAAAAAAATTTAAAATTTGAAATGGAATTTATCGATACCGTATATTGTTTTGGCCCTCACAGATGTATTAAATGGGGTAAAAATACTTAAACCATCGCTGATCAAAAAACAACAAACTTGGTAAAGATATATTGAAAACTGACTCCATAACAAAATTGAAATTGTAAAGGGAAATTATGGACACATATTGGTAGTGCTAAATATATCTTCAACAAACAATAACTATACTGCGCATGTTAGAAATATGTATAATATATATATATGTAGAAATATGTAATTCATTTCCATAAATATTCGTCCTTAATTTTATTTTCCATGATGAGCCACCATGCATTCCATATTAACATAAGATAATATTTATTTTGTACAGTGACAACAAAATTCTTCGTTCCGAAAACTCCAAATCCATCTATAGTATTTGTAGCAAACGGTCTAAAGGTTCAAATTGGATTTCCTGATGATAATAGTCCAGTGGGAAGGTAATTAGACCTATATGTATTCCATATAATGACTGTTAGTCGCTTACATTGTTCTTATACCTCGACTTACCTGCATGAGTAACACGAATCGCGTGTAGGCTGGAAGATAGTCACGATTCTATCTATGCGACAACAACACTGCCCTGTACTCGTGAAATAGATTTTGTGCACAAATTGTTTTTAATGCTATAAAAAACCTCTTTTTTCCTCCTAGTTGTATTTTTCTTTTAATACAACCGATGCCCGCAAACGCTCGAATGGAGTCTTCTGGATATAGCAACGATTACAAAATAGAAGATTTAAAAGCTGCAAGTGGGAATCCACCAGGAACGAAAACACCGTACATCGCATCAGCATTAGAAAGGTATAGATAAACATCGTAGACTGCTGTGTCGCGGTGTGCCTCATGAATGTGCAATTATAAATAAAGAAATGAGAGTCAAACTCGGTTTATCAACGGGTCCTATGCGCGGCTCCGATCTGAGACATAAGAATAATAAACAAAATTCAAAATTTTATAACAGAAAATACGTTTTTGCGTTTCATTACCTGTTAACTACCGGTAAGTATAAAATCACCATTAACATAACTCTACTTACTTGCGATTTTTATGTGCACAGATTAAGCACGTTGATTCATAGGGTGTCCCAAAATAAATGATTCCCACAAAATTGGTAATCGGTATTAATGGGTTTCATTTATTTTGGGATACCCTGCATATGAATATAATTTATTATGGTTAAATTTGATAAGTTACACCTAGAATCACGACGGTGCCTCTATGTTAGAACGGGGTCCATCGCGGCAGCATAAGAATAAGTGTTCTTCGAATATGAAAGGACCAAAGGTGCGATGAACTGTGTGTGTGCCGAACCGAATATCCCACTTTTTCCTTCTAGCTTCTGTAAAGCATGTTCGTATTAAATGAAAAAGGGAATTGTTTGGACCTTATGCAATGGTTACCTGAATATCGTGTGAAAAATTGCTTTTAGTTTATTTAAAGGAAATTAGGTAATATTTGATTGCAGGTCCAAAATAACCAGAGATTTCGTTGAAATCGCACTTGGAATGGGCGAAACGACTACGTGTAGCGTGGGAGCGGGAAACCCAATTAAAGGCCAAAACTATGAAATAAAATCGGAATGGTCGTACAGGTATTTAGCTTTTGACGATTTTTGTACGATATGCCCTAGGTCCCACAGGACTCCTAATTTTATGCTAGGTTAAGAGTTCAATATCGATATATGTTATTTAGGAATATTAATTTTGAGTCATAGCGTCTACTCACTCCTTGAGTGGTGCTAAGACGCAACATTGTCACATTTTGGCAAAATGAGAGCGACGTAGTGCTGGTTCATTCCCTTGTTTCTAATCAACGAATGCAACCGAATATCAGCAAGAGTAAGCATGTATATATCAAGTTTTTATTGCAATAATTCTTTTTGTATGTCGCCACCTTGTATTCATATAGTTAGTGTGTCATTCAAGTTTTCCTAGCGAGAAAGTCAAGATATCTTTGTAGTAGATTGTTTCTTTTTTTTTTTTTTTTAGTTTCTTTGTTGTTACTTCGACGCCTACTTCTAAAGATAAGCCAACGGGGTATGTAAATGTACATATATTTCAAATTGGTTAATGCTTAGTTGTATCAGTTATCGTGTTGAGGGACATTTTTATGAACTTTGCCATACCTGTGTTTTCTGTCACTGAAGCTGCTGCGCATGTTAAGTAACGGAATCTTTAGATGCTACCTTTGTGTAATAGATTTATGCGAATACTTTGTTTATCGGATTGCCTTTTTTAATCGAAACTGCCCAAATCATTTGATAGATTGACCAGTCATGTCCTGTATTATATATATCACAAAGGTTTTTTCTCCCCAAGGAGCTGTTTCAAACCTCCCAAACATACTTTGATTGAATTTTGATTTCGTTTCACAAATGCTCTGGAATTTTTATTTCTTTTAGCGGTGTCGTGACTCACTTGTCCCCCTTTTCGCACATGTTGCTGTATTTGTTTCACTGTTCTGACTTAAGGTAGATAGTCTATATATTGTGGGGAGAATGGGTAAAGTATGTATATGAGAAATTTTCATATGTTCCCGGTTAAGATAGATAGAATGCCTTGGTACAAGGTTAGATTACTCATGTGAATCGAGATTCATACAATTGGGCCAAGTGCGTGACATGTGTGACAATTGTGGCAACTGAGGGACACGACATTTTGAGACAATCCTTTTCTTTAGTTTTATAGATGCTATCGCGAGTGTGGGTTCGTCCAGCATTGTCCAGGTTCTAAGTCGAAGTGCATCGTGTGAAATGTCGAGTTCGTTACTGATAGAGGCAGAAGAAAATCCCGGAAGTTCGCCAGATATAACTGTCACTGGTGAGTTGTGCAGGTTCAGAATTAGTCATTTTAAATATAAATAGTAAATGATTTTATGGAATAGATATCGTTACATAAGTGCAAAATTTTGTAATTTTCCCAAGGTCCGAGTTCTGGATGTAGCAGTGCTGGTAACGTGATAGCTGGAATTCTCGGTTTTCTGTTTTTTGTTGTGGTCGGAGCCTCAGGGTTTTATGTTGCAAAATCAAAGAAGTCTAAGGAAGATGGCGAAAAAGATGAAGAAGAGGAGGAGGAAAAAGAGGAAGGCGAAGAGGAAAAAGAAGATGAAGACAAAGAAACGCAAGAAAACGATGATACCAGTAGGAAACCAAAGAAAAAGAAACATAAAGATAAAGAGCAGGAAAGAAATAAAGAACAATCTGAAGATAAGAAAGAGAAAGATGAATCACATGGTTAGTGTTAAATAAGTTGGGTAGACAATGCCGAACCGGAAACGTCTCGATGCTTCTAAATAATTGTAGAATATTGTTAGATATTAGTAGCTGCCTCATAGGGCCTTGTTCGAAATGCGTTAATAACCGTCGTAAAAAATTGGAAGAAATGTTCGCTTAATTTTATTAAAATACAAACTGATACCAATTGAACAGTGCTCGTCAAACTGTGGGCCGCCGAGCATTTTCTAGTGAGCCTTCAGTAAATTTTGATTATGGGCAATGATACACGAAAAATTTCCATAAATCCAACATTGCATACATACCGTATATATTTAATTAAATTTTCCTTAACAAGTTTATTACGTGGTTGAATCTTAAGTTTCCAACGAAATCTTGACCGAGGCTAACAAGGCTGTCACGAACGAGGTGGTTGTTGGGCCTTGAAACGATTTTCATTTCACTATTTGGGCCGCGCTTAAGAACTTCGCCGACCACTGCAATAAAGCAAATGATTGCTCAGATTCTTATTCGGATTGAAATATTCCGTTTATTTCACCGACAGGAAAACCATAGAATTGATGCGTAGGTCCGACGTATATGAACGATTGGTTCACAAATAAGATACGGTAGCATTAAACTATAAGATACATCGTTGGCCGTGGCCAAGAGAGCGCACCGATTTGATTTGAAATACCACGAAGAGATCACGTGGACTTAGTAGTTTTGGGGTCAAAGAAATGAAATGAACCTCATTCCACTATCCAGCAAACACATTCATATATAACGAGTTGCGTATTATACACTATACTAATGAGCGCATAAGACAAAATTGAGCGCCTACATCAGGTCTTTACTCTTTGGTTGAAAAAAAAAAATAAACACTGTGAGCTATTATTAGTTATAGTCATACGGAGTTTTGCTATGTTAGGCAGAATAAATAGAACCGTGTTGAATTTAAAAATACTTCAAATTATTTTTACAGGTAAATCGCATCGCCACCATGGACATAAACGACATAGAAAAAGAAAGGAACCCGATAATGCTTGATATTTTCAGCAAAAAATATGTCAATGTATTTTCGATCACTCATATCTTTAATGGTGTTGTGACTGCCTGAATTGGCGTCAGCCATTAGCTTGAATCCGAACTGTGTTGGCTCGATAAAGGATATTTTTCGCTCATTTTTGAACTAATTTTTCAGCATACCTGCTAACTTTTGCTATCAATTGGTATTCCGTGGGACTTATTCTCATTCAATGCCTTTGCGTCACTGGATCCTTATGCATATAATGCAAGGATGCTATATCAAGAATGAAGATAACTATTCTAAGTCAGACTTGCTGCACACTGATGCAAATGTATTTACAGCTGAAATATGTATGTGTAAGTCTGACATCGGTCTGAAGAAACGTCACAGAAATATATTTGTGTCGGTGTTTATTTTTTAAAAAGCAATATTATAAGTAACATATGCCTAAAAAACACCATTTGTTGATATTATTATTTAAATACCGCTATTTATATATATTTATATGTGGGTTCAAAACTTTTTGGGGAGACAAATATGAAGACTAAATATGAGAAAATATTTGAAAAATATACATATAATTCGGTAATACCATTGGAAAACTCTTTTTTCAAATAAAAGCGTTGGTTGGAATTATCTCCAATATAAAGAGGTACAAATTTATTGCAACCTACGGTCTTTATTTGCACTATTTTCGGTTGTATTTAGACGGGGAAAAGTTCAGAGAGTATTACCAGATATCACGACAGTGAGACATATGGTGCATGTGATAATTTTCACGCATATGTCGCGCGATTATTTTTTTCAACCTGTTGTGCTAATTTATTGATTAGTTCTCAATTACACGCACGCGTTATAATTGTTACCCCGATATTTGGAAGATTATTGCTTAATATTATCACAAGTTCATCGCTGTTGGAAACTTCTCATCAAGGTAATTGTGAAGCATTTTCAAAATTCAACAAATTTATCTCCAATATTTGGCTTTTTTGATTGATTTTCAAGCTAGCTACATTATATTGACCCTTGACTAGCGGAAAATTTTGGTAGGCTACTGCGTGAAAATGAAGGCTACTGCGCTGAATGAAGGTCAACTGCACTGCTTTTATTGAGTTATAGTATAGATAAGGTGATTGTATTTCATAAAGTATAGCCAAGCGAATTGTATTCATAACAATACATCGTCGTTCTTAATTTCCATCATAAAATATTGAACCGTATGGATGATCGCATGCTCAGACAAATATCAGCTGGAATCGGAATTCGCGACATATCACACTGGGCGACAGCTATCAAACTGTTTTACAACCCTGTGAAGTACTTTTGTTTTGCACCGCAAGTTCCGAGTTCGCACATTACCTTCGCGTGTCGTGCACCTTCGAAGTTCCCAAATCAGACAATTTGTTAGCACCCACGCGACTGATAATCGCCAGTGTTTTTAAATGAACGCGTTCTCAAAAATCCAGGCACTTTGTTCCGAACAAGTTTATGGGAATAATGCATGATTGCCACCAGGTAAACTCATGTTAATAATAAATGAAGCACAACATTTGCTAACACCGGTTGTGCTTCATTTATTATCAACAAGTTTATGAGAATGTTGAGATAATGTCGGTAACTCCCGTTTCATAGAAAGGTCGGTTAGATCAAAAATACTTGAAAGATTTTTAGAAACTGACCAATGCCGGAGGGCTATCGACTTGATAAAGAAGGCGACGAAGAATTCAACCGCTAGAAATAAATTAATTGCTTGTCGTCATGCATCATTGATTATCTAGCTTTTGAACGTTTTCTTTTGTTTACAGTTCGCTTTATGAGCGTCGTCATCCACAATCTTTCGCCATCTGTTGGTTATGCTGTTGTAGGCGCTAGGTATTAGGGTTTTAGTCAAATTCTGTGATAGGTTAGTCAGTGTCTAATTGTTACCAAGAAAATATTCATCTACCAAGCTAAGGGGACCAAGTTCTGGAGTTGAAAAAAGGCACTTAGACATGGAATTTACTTGCAAACTTGATCATCAAAAGAATAGAAATGGAATAATGGATTTACCGAAAGATGTTCAAGTTATGATTCTACAAAAACTTCCTTATAAGGATCTTATTCAGCTGCTGAAAGTTTCGAAGTATTTTGAAAATCTCATCAAAAATGAAGCACCTGGTCTTCTACAAAATATCACATTACCGGATATTTTTTTGAATGCTGAAAATAGCAAAGCACTCGCTTGGCTTGCATCAAAAGGTAACCTTGAAGCCAGTATTAAACTTGGATTTGCACATTTATATTTTGATGGATTAGTTGATTCCGCCCGTGTTCGTCAACAAAACAGTTTAATAGCAGCTAAATATTTTTGTGAAATGGAGCAAAATAGCCGACTCAAATTGCCAATAACTTGGGTCTTCATTCGTCCACCGTGGTCTGCTGCTTCTGTTTGCCGAAAAGCTTTTGTTTTCAAACAATTATCAAAAGCAGTTGATGATGGTAATAATCATCCTAATTTGTTATATTGCATTGGGAAAGTATTGCAGTTATTTGATGATGATTTAGAGAAGCGTCAATCTGCAAAACAATGGTTTCAACGTGCAGCTGATGTCGGTCTTCCTAATGCAATGCATGAATTATGGTGCATGGAACTTGAAGATATTGAAGGTTTTTCTTCCATAGAAAGCTTCGTTTCATCAAGAAGTCCTGGACTTCGATTATCATTGATTCGAAAATTAAGGAAAATTGCCGCTGCTGGATATAAGCCTGCACAAATGCAGTTATGTCGATTATATGCAATGGGAAATTATGGGGGATTGCCAATGGAGGTTGCACTAGATTACACAAAAAATATAATTCAAAAATCTTCATTAAAGCAAATTAATCAGATACCAAAGTATCAAGAAAATGTAACCGGTAGTATGAGATACATCCTTGTTGACTGGTTAATTGAAGTAGCAACAATGAAAGATTTCGGCAGTGAAATGTTACATACAACTGTCAGATGTGTTGATAGATATTTGTTATTACGACAAGTATCAAGATCACGTCTTCAACTTTTAGGAATAGCTTGCATGGTAATCTGCACCAGATACATGGAAAGAGATGTCTTGACAATTCGAGAAGCAGTTTGGCTGACTGATTCAACGTATAAATATAACGAGCTCGTGCAAATGATTGAAGACGTTGTTGCAACGTTAAATGGAAATATTAAAGAAATGACAATGTATGATTATCTATCAATATTCTTAAATTCAAATACTCTTGACAGAAAAAGTCAGGATATTGCAAGATTCATTGCAGATGCTAGTTTACTTCATGTTGACATTGTGAGTCTCCCTCCTGGAATTTCTGCTGCTGCTGCAGTATTTCTTGCAAATTTTACTGCAAACCCCAGCAATCCATGGCCTTCAAAACTATTAAAACTATCTGGATATACTTTAGGAGAATTATTTCCAACCGCAGTTGAAATTCATGAGAAATGTTTGGATAAAGAACCACCGACTGATTTTAGAAACAGAAAACTTGACGCAGTAGAAGAACGATATAGTCAATGTCGGTATGGCCCAATCAAAAGAACGCAACTTGTCACACACGAACAACTTATTTCTTATATGCAAATTACTTGTGAATATGATTCACCGGAATGTATCAACACTCCATGTTGCAGTCATTCTGTAACTATTTCCTCAGAAGTAAAATTAAAAGAAGATCATATAGATTCAACTCCAGAATCTGAAAAATTGGACTATTTTGATTTAGTGATGTCTACAGAAGAAGATGAAATTGAATCTTCAGAAGAGTCCGATCTTGAGACAGACACTCCACCGACGTTATCATCAGCGTATTTGATGAGAACAGATACAAAAACAAGGAAAAGAATTACAGCTAATCGTCTTGCTGAATCGAAATCTGCAGAAAATTTGCCAGCAACCTCTAGTTCTAAAAGCAAAATCACTAAATTGTTACCCAAAAAGCGAAGTATGGATAAATCTAAGCCTTGCATGACAGTTAATGATAAAGAAAATAGGTTATCAGTACCCTGTGCCAATAAAATTTCACCATATAATGCAAATGAAGCTGTTTATAAAGAGAAATCTGCTAAAATAAATGGTATAAAAGAAAGAACTAATAATGTGAAATTGTCTAAATCAAGGAGTTCTAGATCACCTCGAATGAGAATGTAATTTCAATTGAAAGGTTTCTTGAAATTGTCCATTAAATATGAACTTCAATATGAATTGGCGTTTGTTTTTCTGTAATATCTGTATTTGAAGTGAATTATCATATTCATCAAACTGTCCAGAGTTATCGCGCAGTCAGACCAGAAATATAGCAATATGAAAGGATGTCTAAATATTAAATTCAATAGAATTAAAATCTCAATACACACAAATATGAATAGCCTATACATTTCTGTTTCTATGGACCTTTTTAATATTTGAATTATATCTAAACAACATGCCAATTGCCAATTTATATATTGCTATATTTTTAATGCATTTAATATGTTGGCGTGAGATTTGAGCCATTTTTTTGTGCTCATCATTTTGTACTTCCCGTTGTTTTATTCAACTTCTGTGTTATTTTTTTCTTCGAATGAAATTTTTCAATCTCAAAATGAAATGTTTTCTCCTTCATACCTATTATTATTGTTAGTTTCTTTTTTTTCTTCTTTCATTAAACAGTCATTCTTTACATTGTAGTGTCTTTTGTATGTAATGAATGTGCATTTGTTTGCCAATTATATCATAAGAACATTTATGATAGTTACTAAGCTTTCTTTTTGCAATGTATACGGTATGTTTTTTTGCAACATTGTTTATAATTGGTCCTTGAACTCTTGAACTTTTTTCGTCATTAATTTATTTAATTCAATAAATGTTTATTTCTTTCGCAATACAATACGGTGGTATTGAACAAATAATATTTTCATTCTAAAATGCTAGTATCACTTCTCTGATTGAGTTCTCAGAATGAGGCAGGGGTTTCACTTGACTAAGGTTATCTGATATAATAATTTCAAATGGTCTGAGGACACTTCTTATCAGTCCTAACTTTCCTAATTAATCTACGTTTTTCATATTATATATTGGACCTCCTGGAGTATGCGGACCAAAATGGCGCACAGCCTGAACTCTGGTTGTGTACCAGGTTAGGGTTCAGGTTATGCCACATCTTGGTGCGCATACTTTAGGAGTACCGATATATTTATACGGCTTATGCTCCAAATAAGGCAGTGGACAAGTAGACAAGTTTCGAAGACTGGAATCTTTCTTCTTTGGCATTATCTACCCAATTTATCAGTGAAGTTGTGGGCATGAGGCTTGAACCATAGATCTGCAACCTGCAATCTAAATCTAATTCCTTAACAACCAGGCCATCATGCTCACACTAGACAATGTTTATATGAAAGTTCTCTCACTTAGCTATGAATGGGATTGTAATATGCCTGTTTACTGAACCCAAATTTTATCAACCATCCAGGAAATGTGTCTAAGATATCATTCATTTTTACATCCCAAGTTAGAAATGTATTGGCATATTTCTGGCTAATACTGATCCCAATTTGCTTGAATTAGGTAACTGATTACATTATCTGAAAGAAGATGATATTGCCACTTTTATTTTCTCAAAGATATAACACACAATATTTTCCCATTCATTTTATCTATAAATCCATGTGTATTTGCATTTTAATATCCGTCTTATGCCACCTCATGGTCAGAGTAATTAATGCCTCTTATTTCCTTAGAATTTCTTTTTTTAATTAACCTTTCAATTTTACACTGCCTTCAGTTGTTTTATTCTCTGTCCAACTGATTCAATGCTTTTTTCTTAAGTAATTAGCATATATGTATATTTTGCAATTATTCAACTTTGTGTGTAATAAGCATTTTTTGCTCATGATATTTGTATTTTGTATTTAATAGTTTTGTTATTTTAATTATACTGAACTGTTTTGTATAATCATGGCGTTTGCACCTCCTACTAAAAATAAACAGCAGACCACTAATATTGCAAAAAGTACATGGACACCTATGACAAATACTGGAGCAAATTCTCAGGTATAATATCATTCAGAATGGAGACTGTCAAATGGAGCAATTAATTACTCTTCAGCTTAATTAAGATAGTGGTTCCCAAACTCATGTTGAGAGATTCACCAAACATCAATTACCGACTACCGTATATACTCACATATAAGCCGACCCCCTAAACATGGCCCTCGTGGCTTGACCTTGCTTTGAGCAAACTCTCTTAAAAAAGGAAATATATATCTATGAGGTCACATAACACATTGATTAATTAAATGTCATAATATGTCTTGGTTGATGTTAATAAAATAAGATTTTCTTGTCAATGCATGTTGCTTTGTATTACGGAAGGTAAAAGCATAATGAGTTTAAAAAGTTGGGAACTTTTGAATTAACGAGGGAATGATTAATAAGGGAATAGGTATTCCATTAATTATTTATTTGATTTTATTATTTATTTAATTTTATTATCTCCAAACTATGTGTTTTATTGTTATTCGAAAAAACATGGCGATTGGGAAAACATGGACAGGGTTTTAACATAAATGTCAGATTTTGGTAGTGCAATTGTTGAATAATGCTGGTCGGTTACGGCTTCCTCCACCATCAAGTCCATGCTTTTGAAAACAAATAACTAACTAATCCCATACTCAGCATGGAATGGTAACCGGACGAGAGGCTGTGGTTGGCCATATGGTTACACGGTCATATTGGCTTTCCTCTTCCCTAGGGTAAATATGTAAATCCTACATTATAGATGTTGTTAAGAAAAACAATTTCTACCATTCTTTAAGAGATGGATTAATTTAATTTCTAATTTATATTTTTAGGTTTTTGAAGAAAGAAGAACTATAATTCAAAAATGGGTTAGTGTTAAATTCAAAAGCAATTACCTAGATATGTGTCTTATTTCTCATGTTTTGAGTATATCTGATTCTAACTTATCTTACAGTTATTATTTTATCTTATTTTTACAGTTTGAAAAATGGAATGAAAAACAACGTAGAATTGTAATAGATGATATTTTTAAAAGTTTATCTGAGAAGCATCTGCTTGCTGTTCATAGTAAGTTGAAAAAATTAAAATATTTTGGTACTCGAATTTTGATACGATAAAATTGTCATGTTTGTCTCGGACAAAGGAAGATACAATGATTTAATCATGTGAGGAATCGTGGTCAATCGCTCGGTAACCAGTCCATGCCGTGTGTGGAAGTATTCCTCGAGTTATTCATTTTAGGTACATAGACTTGATGATGGAAGAAGTTGTAACCAACCAGCAGTTACGTGAAGTCGTGAACCACCCTAAAACAGTGAGGATTCTTGCAATCTTCTTGCACATAATTTTATGGCTTATCCTGGTGGTGAAAGGAAAGGGGGTGTGTTGGGAGTGTGTTTCTCATACATAGCATGATAACTGTAGAAAGCAAAAACCGTCGCTATAGTGAAAACAAAAACAGAATATTGGTGTAAGTGATATAAGAGAATCACTTACATCCAACTGGTTTATCAATAATATATTCCATAATACAATGTTTCTAACAAGCACATTGAAATCGGTATTGTGATATGGGATTCTTACAATATTTTCAATTTCGAATACTTATTTTACAGATGAACTGAGGCAAAAATTTCCTGAGGAAAAATTTGATTTTACAAAAAGGCTACCTAGAGTTTTATCGCTTTATGTATTTTCTTTTCTTGATCCGAGGAGTCTTTGTCGATGTTCTCAGGTACAATATTTATCAATATTTTGAGTTGTAGTAGTACTATTAACATAACACATATTTACAGTAACTAGGGATGATTTTATAAAAGATTTAATGTATTCCAGAATTCAGCTTTTGAATTTAAAAATTTGAAGTAGGTATATTTCACAACAAAAACATAACAATTCAAAAAGGGACGTTCACAGAAAAAACAATATTCAGATTGTTTTTGATTCAGATTTTTCTAGAAATATTTATTAAAATGCAGTCAGATCTTAGTCTGTCTGTAATAGCTTGGAAACAAGAATATTTTTGCTTTATCTAGCACAAACTATCAGCAAAAATTGTATTTCGTATTTGAATGTGGAATAAGACTTTCATACAGGTGTCCTGGTATTGGAAATATCTCACAGAGCTAGATTGTGTATGGAGACCTAAATGTTTGAGATTTGGTTGGTATCCAACACATCAACCATCACAATATGAAGAAACTATATGGAAACGACATTATATTGCTACAATACATCAACTACACTATGTAAAAGCAAAGGTAACACTCTCTTCTGTGTAGGGTAAACCTGTGGATCTCAGTCTTTCCACCGCCATGAAACCCTCTTTTCCTGAATGTTGTGGACTCACCCCTCTGAATAAAACCAGTCAATACTGGTTGTGCAAATACAAAATGGTCGCTGACCCAAATAGACATGCAAAAGATACAAAATTCTGATACCAACATAGTGTTTCAAATTTTCATTACAGTTTTACTTGATTTTTGAAAATTTACAGTCAGTTTACAGGTTAAAACTAGTCATATTAGTGACTCTGTCAGGGTAATTTTATTTCACCTAGTTTCTTCAATAAATGTTTGGTTTGGATTTAATGAGAATGAAAATATTAAGGACCCTCTGATTTAAGGTCAAAATGTAGATTTAGTTGTGAAAGAGGGATTTTAAAATCATATTGTTTGGAAATACTTTTTTTGTGCATAAATTTTGTTAAAAAATAAGCTTAAGTACTTCAAACACTAAAAAAAGTCATTTTGTCTAAAACATGAATAGTTTTATCCATCTTCGGAAAATAAAATCAAAGTGATCATACAGGGTGTAGAGTAGGATTATGGTTATCTATATATATTTAGTATGAAGTAAACTACAAGCATAAACAGTTATGATAAACATCTCAGTCAGTGGCACCCAATAAAAGGTAAGCTGTTCAGTAACATTGACATTGAATTATTATCGTTTTTAGGAAGAACCAAAGCATCATGAATTTGATTTGAAACAGCCTGACACAGCTAGAACAGATCGTACACAACTTTCAACTGCAAGAAGTCATATGTCATCTGCTTCCACGTCAAGAAGAAAAAAAGCAAGTTTTGCACCAAAATCTGTGCCGATACCTGCACCAAAATGGGAACCACCACCTTGGAAAGGGTCAGATCCTAATCCAACTGACACAATGAGGTACATGTTGAAAAATTATGTTTCAATATTGAAGGTTTACATCAGCTGTTCCCAACCGGGGGCCCGTGGCCACAGTGCTTGGCGCAAAACCGATTTTACTTTTCCATTTACAAGAAAACTCCCTGTTCTTCCTAGTTTTCACTGAGTTTTTCACTTTCTTGAGCATGAATTGTTTAAACATAATGTTATTTAGAATCTATCAATCAAAATCAACACTGTAAACACGGGCATGATAAAAAGCCTTCAAGAGGGGTCCACGATTCATAAAAGGTTGGGGACCACTGGTTTACATCAATGCAAAATGTCACACTAAAGTAGGGCTTGCAGGCAAATCTTTCAACAGTGACCTGATTTTATGAGGTGTTCCCTCATCTTTATTCCTGCTAGTGATATGTAAAGAGCTACTAATTTTGGAAGGACTGGTATCTGACCAGTTCAGCATTGCCTACACAATTTTTCGTACAATTTCTTGTATCGCTTAACATTTCTTGCAAACTAGTTGTTTGACGGAATAGATATGTATTACTATTTTTTCCATGATACTTAATAAATGAAACAACAGTAACTGAGCTTCATTAGATCTTTCACTTTCGAATAGTAAACTATGAAACTTGTTCAGAAGTAACATGTATACATATTATTCATTCAGATATAATTATCTTGACAATAAACAGAAGGACAAACAGAAGAATCCAAGGAGGCCAAAGTCTGCTTCGGTAAATCACCTACCGTATTTATTGCCTCTAATTTGTGTGGAAGTGACCTCAAACCTAACCTAGAAATCGTTTATGGCTGTGACGATTCAGTAATTGATATTTGGGGAAAATTTACACCCAAAAACCTAAGCTGTTTGAAAACGACTCCGATTCTCGGCTAATGGTCGACTAAAATCTGGACTTGAACTCCAATTTGTAGAAAATTTAATCTCGGACTCCAGATCCGAACTCCAAGTAAACCAAATTTTGATAATACCAGCTTTGGTGCAAGTTTTTTTTTAAATTTCCACTGAGAATTCTTAGTTGGCGTAATTCTTTGTTAGTTTATATGTCCAGAATTTCCCTTTTTAATTTTGAATAAAAAAGTACAGAACATCAGGATTAAAGCTGCACCTAAATTTGCCCTTCCAGTCTGTAACGTACCTTTGGTTGCATACAGATAGGTACAAAAGTTATTCTCACAATTATACACTATTTCCAGACAAGTTTTCAAGGTCTTTGTTATATTTAATAGGGTTCTGTCGTTTTATCTGGAAGAAAAAGTGTTCAGGGACCAGTGAAGTCAAGTATGGAACCACGACCCTCTACTGCAGTGAAGAATTCATCAGTGACACAATCTCTAGATTTACAATCTCTTTCAAACAAACCTGTAACACATAGTTCTGGTGGAAAATTAGCTTCAGAAAGAAATATGATGAGTGCAAGTGTTTCAAATTTTACCTACACAGGAGGTAAACGAATTATTTTTAAATGAGACATTAAATTTTTTATTATGTTGATTCATTATTTGTTTTGTTTAAACGAGTCTGTCTATTAAAATTGTCTGACTTGTTTTTCACATGATCGGCTCTTTTTATGAAAATTGAGCAAGTTGGGATTTCATTGAAATATTGTCGGGACAATCTCTATCTGGTGTTCAACAGCATTTTCCAATGTGGTTCCCCAGTGATTAGGTTAGGTTTAATATCTATGATGACGTCACCGGTTAAAATCTCGGCCCTTCGGTTCGAATCCCATACCCTTAACGTCACCTTGCGTGTGAAAATCAGGTAGGAAATGCTAAACCTATTCTAAAGTAAAGCCCTACATATCAGAGCCAGCGAAAAGGGTTTCAATTTGTCATTCATATACAAAATTATTCATATTTTGCGTTAAATTATGTTATGATCTATAGCAGGGGTACTCAACTATTTTCACCGAAGGTCCGTTTAGAAAACTTCAAAATTACTGGGGTCCGGACATACAGAATATTTTTCCATTAAATAAACGAAATGTCAAATAATGGCTCGCAAATATAAACACAAATGTCGCATATTGGTACCAGTACGACAAACTGCATAGCTGTGTATTTAAATTGTATCAAAATCATCTGAAAGTACCTAACGATGCTTATGCTCCCAAAACAAACAAGCAGACGCGGTCCAAATTAAATGGTCGAAAGGTCCGGATTCGTACCGCGGTCCGCCAGTTGAGTAGCCCTGATCTATAGCTTCTAGTTTATATTATATTTACATTTATTAGTTCTGATCGAACTCATTTTCAGCTAAAATATATCACCAGATTGTTTTAAATATTCTAATACAGTAATGCGTTACAAAAAATATACCCAACCCATCGAATCAGTGTTACCTGATTTTCCTTCATTTCCAGTTTTCGAATGGTATATTTTGGTCATCCCTCATGCAAGTGTTTGTTATGTCAAGTCAAGCCTGGTTTTTACATATCATGCTAAGCGTTAGGCACAACACACTTGCCATCGCACCTCTGATTATCCTTTGCTGGTTTGAATCCTGTGGTTAACCTGTTAATGATCCCTATACCTGGACATGAACTTGTAACCAGAAGAGAGTTTTGTCGGATTTCTCATCCTTCAACTCCTTTATTTTCAGCATCACCAAACCTACATGGATCCATGAATGGGGGTGCAACATTACAGGCATCTACATATTATGTTAGTACAAGCAGTCCAATACAACATGGTATGAGTGGAACACTGAATACCTCAACTCATTACACATCTGGTCTTCATTCACAGAGTCCAGGTATGTGCATTTATAATTGCTTTCGTAAATAGAAAGACATATTTTTGTTTCGTAATGGATTATTTTATTTGTTGTCATTCTTTGTTCAAATTTCTCCAAAATAATATTTTCTGACGCGCATTCATCTTAAGCTTAGGAAGTGATTGCCCCACAGTTCACGTGTTGGACTTGACTGTGTTAGTATCGCAGGTTTGCCTCACAGTTCATGTGTTGGACTTGACTGTGTTAGTATCGCAGGTTTGCCTCACAGTTCACGTGTTGGACTTGACTGTGTTAGTATCGCAGGTTTGCCTCACAGTTCAAGTGTTGGACTTGACTGTGTTAGTATCGCAGGTTTGCCTCACAGTTCAAGTGTTGGACTTGACTGTGTTAGTATCGCAGTTTGCAAATCTCTGGTTCAAATCCCATACAAAAAATATAATAGTGAAACACTGTTAGCCATCTAACATTCAATCTTCAATTTTAGTTGTAATGATCGAGTATGATTATTATTTCCACATCTTTTAAGTTTTTCTGCCTGATGACAACATGCTCAGTTTTGCTTCTTTGTATATTTTTCAGTCTTATCATCTTCTTCTCCACAACATTGCAAGACAAATCCTCCAGATTTGTCAAATCTTACAATGAAGGATGCAAGTAAGTTTCAGTTTCTGATAACTTGTGTTCCAATGTATAAAACGGATGATGCTCGTTTTTTTGTCTTAGGGCTGTCATATCAGTTGGCGAAGTTTACATCCACTCTGCCACAGAGACTTCTGTATCTGTTAGTCCATATTCATGCTGTTGTCATTATCAAAGTTCTTAACTTTTTTATCTCATGGATTTGTAAAACCTCTGTATAACTTTACGATAAATTATCTTACCACCAAATTGATAACAAATTTTAGATTATAAAAAGTCGCTGTTGAGCTTTATTCAGTTTCAAAAATAATTTCTAACTTCTAAAACTCTAAATGTTGATTGCGATTTCATGAAGACAAATTTTCCTTGGGTGCATGGTACACCAAACTGATAATACTTCATGTATTGCTGTCTTTACTAGCAAAAGATTTGTTTTCAGCTGTCCGTCCAAAGCCAGTGGCTCGTCTAAGTACTGACAAGAGTTTTAGTCAAGAAAAAGAAATTAAGCCTGATGTTTTTAAACCTGATTCATCTCCAATTGTTCCAGCTGCAAAACCGCTTGCAAAAACTACTAAATATGAAATGAAAGAAGCAGGAAAAGGTAAAATAATGAAACTAATGTATGAAATGATCTTGAATCAATGTCCGTAGCCCTAACTAAAAAAGAAAAGAGTTATGAAAAAAGTTACAAGCGAACACTGATGAGCTAACAAATATATGTATATAGGCTTTCACTTGTGACAGAAATAGTCACTGTCATATCATTTACTACAGTTCAAGTTAGCCCTGTCAGTGAAACAGCTCATTTGAAGATCTTTAATAGGATAGGATTTATCTGCGAGAGTATTACTGGACTTCTCACCATCGAAGGGTGGTTCATGTAATCACTGGCTGGTCACAAACAAATTACTGGCCAACTATTCTCATATTCTGGACTACAAAACCCGTCGAATGGCTGTGGTGATTAAGTCATCTTATCGGTATTCATCTCTCTCAAGTTAAATATGGAAATCCAAATGGATGGCAAACTGGCCAAATGCGTCGCGCTACCACATCTCGTTTAATGAGTAAAACAAAAATTACTCAATATTTAATTATCTACGCATGGATGTGTGTCATAACAATGGCTGTTGTACAACGTTTGTTTTGTAGTAAGTAGCGCTTGTCAGTTGTATGTCGTTTACTTGCCGAACGTACCTACTGTTAGTTGTAATTGCCACAGAAATAGAAATTGAGGGTACGTCATAAATTGAAATTTGATGTGGCAAATTTGATGTGATGTGTATAAAGTCTGAAATTATTGTGGCCCACATGCTACCACCAATGTGCATAGTTGGCCCAGTAGTACATAAAGTTTGGCGACCACTGCTATTGGCTTGGTCTGAGTTGGCCTGAATTTATGAATGAAAAGTCCAATTAGCTTACCGCCTTGACTATATTGAATCTTGTATAAATGGAATTCAATACCATCTTTGATATCAAATTAATTTAGTATTACGTGCTTAAGTTGGTACGACTGCTCACTTCACTGGTTATTTATTTCAGGTAAATCAATACAACTACAAGGAAGTCCATGGAAACCAAAAGAAGTTGTATCGGATGATTCCGATTTTTAAATGAATGAAAAAATGAACTTAATCATTAGCAAAACTATTTTTGGAATCACACAAAAAATGTCATTCCAAAAATGTGTACGATTTATCGAGTCACATGGGCTAAACTGGATATAATGCAACCATCAGACATTTCCTGTAACTGGGGCAGCATGCTATATGCACACAGTTATGTAACTTAAGTTCCCTGAGTTAATTCAAACTATAAAGGTGGTTGGGTGGTTTAGAACAGAAGTATTCATACATTATGGTAGTAGTTAATAGTGGTTACCAGTGTAGTATGTGATCTTGGTGCATGTTTCTAATGTATCATGTGATGCACAACTACCTTCACTATAAACAGTAATTATGTTTTGACTATGAGAACTTTTATTGCCGTAAATCGCAAGTAAACCTGGCCTCCCCCACACAGGACGGCTGAAACAGTATTTATACAAATAAATACAAAATAAGAAATAAATTGAGCATGTGATGAAAATAACACATGTCAATATAAAAGTAAATAATGCGGGTTATCCAACTAGGCCAGCCCCCCAACACTACACTAATGGGATATTCCTTTCAATCAACTTTTGAAGAAAAGGATAGTTGTACAATTATAATAATATTTGATTGTAGATCATTAACTAGTTTAAATGTGAGTCTCTGCAGATCACAAACAGAACCCATAAATTTCTTATCACTTCTGCGAAAATAAAGAATTCTGTGTATAATTGTATTCTCAAGTTTCAGTAATCAGGACGCTTTACAAATATTTGTTTCAAATGACCTAAGTTCTGATTTTTAGTCCCTTTGTACTATGAGGAAAACACTTTGCACGTTTTTATGCTTTTAATGTCATTGTGTTTATTATTTTTAATTTAATGAATATTTTCATATATTAATGATAAATTTTTAGTTTCAGAAACCTATACTGTAGTACTGCAATACTGTTCTTTAATTTGTTCAGTGTTCATAAGTATCATCAAAATCATTGTGAACAAATTGTATTTTTGCATGTCTAGTTTCTCATTTTGTATTGGTGCGGGGTTAAATGGAACTAGTAAAGCTCATTTCAAATACAATTTGTTGCAATATCCAAAGATCACATCCGGCGGCAGGTTCCATGATCTTTTGCCAACAATATGTGTGGTTATGCAAGTGCGAGAAGATTCAGGAGTAATTTTTGAGGCTTGATAATAACTTAAATTGTAATGTAAATCAATGTAGTTTAGCATTGCAAAATATTTGCGCTCGACGTATGTGAATTTTCTTTACCTATGATTGAGTACATGTGACTTAGTTACTAGCCAGCTCCATTAAAAAATGATCGAGTATTACAGTTTTGTATATTACTGACCGTAAGATACTTTTTGAATCCTTTTGTTTTCGATTGTGCGCCTAATGTACCATCGATCAGGTGGTGCCTATGCTACAAAGTGTTTTATAGGTTGGTGCGCCTTAGGTGTGGACAAAACCTCCAATCTGCGCAATTGACGTTTCGCCTTTGCCTTTTTGGCAGTAAAATACGATACTGGTAGTTATATTTTTCAGAGTTCTTTTTGTCCCTGGGTTTGCAGAAAGTGGAAAAGGCCGCCTTCGCTTTTGAAAAACACTTTTATAGCTTTTGAAAAACACTTTTATAGCCTGACGATGTCTTGCTATTTTTATAAAGGCTATTTTGTTAACAAATCAGGAAGCTGTTTTTATGTCCTGAACTTAATGTAAAATATTTGTTACTAGTCTCAAAGTCGGCAATCGCACACTATTCATTTATACAGCTGACAAATTTTTCAAAGATATTTCCATTTTATAGGCTATTAGTAACGCACATGAAGAAATATATGAAATGGATATTTATTTGGCAAGTAGCACTTTATAATATTGATGATTAATAAATAATTGAGCAGAAACATTCCAGACCAAACACACGTGAGAAATCAGTTCAATATGTTAGAAATCTACACAAGAAAAGTTTGAACAAGAAAGAAAAGAATTTGTTCTGTACAGTTTTATGCTCCTATGAAACAAATGTAAAAATAATAATAAAATTAAACAAAAACATGCAGATTCTATAAAACAAGACGATTTTGAAAGAAAGAGCAATGGTAGTGCGGCGTGGGGATGAAAACTAATCTTTGTTACTTTCAAGAGAGACTACTAATTGGGTGCACAAACAGTTAGAATTGACAAAACGAATATGAAAATGTATTGTATTATTATTGAATTCTTCTACCATGAATAAACAATTCTTATCAAAATATCAGTGATGGGATTCAAAATTTTAGAAACGGGTACCTTTTTGTATATAATTCATTAACAACAGGTTCCCTGGTTTCAGAAAATAACAAATCTATAATTTTCTGATTATCATGATATTTCAATAACAGATTCACATGATCCCCTTGAACCTCTCCATTGAAGTTTTTGTAAAGAAAGAAAATCATGTGATGCAAAATAAGATAAAGAAAAAGTTCATCTCGAAATCCATAAAGACCATAAGTAATATTGATACACGGTTTCCAAATTTTAAACTGATCTTGTGCTTTCCATCTGCACAAAGCATTTGGTTGGTACCATGTTCCTACATTTGAATACCATTTAACCTCATCCTGATAGCTCATTCTCATACTGCTTTCTAAAGCAGTCACCAATGGGAAAGAATTCCCAACATCTTTCTTGATATTGTTGCCAAACATAAGTTTCTTGCCCGGTATACTCTGTTTCATCCTTGTTAATAAGATGCATGAGGAAAAACCTAAGTAGAAAAAGGCAATTAATAAATTATTCTCTAAAAATATTTTATTTTTTACAAATATGAGAACCATATGTAGACTGGAAAGGTTAGTTTGTTTGACTAAATCCTCTCTTCCTCTTCTTCTTGGGTGTAGCATAATTACTGCTAGTGCTTTGAATATATACTAGTAGTTTGTTGAAAAAAGTATTCTTGACATCTCTTTATTTACGACGTGGGTAAGCAACT
The DNA here is from genome assembly GCF_964204865.1 of Styela clava. NCBI lineage: Eukaryota > Metazoa > Chordata > Ascidiacea > Stolidobranchia > Styelidae > Styela > Styela clava. The sequence goes on along the minus strand of NC_135251.1, from coordinate 14,272,792 downwards.
TGTTTGGAAAGTTTGGAAAAACCAGGAGTTTGTAGCTTTGGCTTTGCCTACCTAATTTATTACACCATCAATGATATGATGGGCATGGGATTACAACCAGAAATTTTGACCTGTTATGCCATGGAAATTTTTCCTGACCCTTGACCCTTAAAAAAATTCTCCCCATACTTCATCAATGCAAAATTTTTGCTGTTTATTTTAAAAGTGTTTTGTTCAAAACTAATATTTTTATTAGAAACATTAATCCAAGTGTGGCTTACAGATAGTAATAGTCAAACTTAGGCTAGTCTATCGCATAGTTTGTGAGATCAATTTTTGATTATTGCAACTGAAATAAAGGTCCTGAGAAGACATAATGACAACCAAGTTATTTGATTTACAAATATTGTTTGTAAGCACATATGAAAACTGACAAATAACATGCGAAATCACAAAAACGTGGCAATATGTGGTTCATAACCATGCCTGGAAATCTATCCCAGCGAAATGAGTGTCTGAGCGGCTGCATAAATTGCAATTGTTACGTCATGGTTGAATGGCGTGTTAACGCTTGAGCCACTAGGTCAATGCTCCCACATCTACCTTCAACTCCTATTAATTAGGTAGCTTTGTGCTTTTACCATGAAATATATCATGTTAGGTAAACTTACATGTAATTTGCAAGATTATGTTCTTGCATTGTATGGGTTTCGAACCCATGCGGTACTTGATCAAAATAATCATTTCCAATTGTACAAATGAAACATTTCGTATCCATATCTTCTTTCACTTGCTCCTGTTGATCACGAAGTTCTCCAAAGGCATCAATGATCAAACCTGAAATATGACATAATAGAAGTTGTTTGCAAAGACATTTCAACTGTTTTTTGATATTCAAAGATAAACAAACACAATGTAAAAGTTAGGGAAGAGAATTGTAAATTGATTAAAATTATTGGTTTGAATTATTCATTGCTGCACATTAATACAAATATATTTCTGTATCGGTAGTGTAATTATGTAAACCGGAGTGAATTTGACATTGGTCAGGCGAAGAAGCAAGACTCTTGAATCATTATATGCAAGATGGAGAAACGCAATTAGCAGCAAAAGTTAAATTTTTAGAATGTTGCTGCTGTGAGACAGAGTAGACACATTTTGCCTCATTTAAATCAGAAAATTCATTCCTCAATGAATGCATTGTTGTTGGTGGTTCAATGAAAAAGCAAATTCTTTCATTAAAGTATTATTATGCATATGCTTTCGGTAAATTAAAAATTGTACCTGCCCTGAGCAGGTAAAAAAGAATCAGTAATTTATCACTAGTTTGAATTGCTTTCAACTCAATAATGTTGCATGAAAAACATTATAGTCCATCCTGTTCTTACTGATAGATAATACCCACCCTGAATGATGGCTAGCAAAATGACAATAACGAAGAAGAAGAAAGAGATGTCAAACAAGATTCTCCACAACTCATATTCATCTCCAGATGGATCTTCTAATTCATCTCCGATTCCTCCTCCTGCTCTCACGCCAGCATACAAGTGAAATTGGAAGCACTGAAAAAAAGTTTTGTTTTATAGAAAAACCAAGATTCCTGATCGCTTGGCTATTTTTCTCCGAATATTTACTAAAAGCTTTCATGGTCCCTACGATGAGCTTCAAACAAAGAGTATTTGTACCAAAATCATGAAAATATTTGTACGGATATTAGGGACAATGTAATTTTAACAGTGATTTCTTAATATGTCGAGCATTCCATAAATTTTTTTGTGCGTTTCTATTTCATACTCAGTGTTGTGGCGATTCAAGTTGACTCGAATCATCATTTATTAAGACTCAAAGTGACTTGAGTTATCTAAATGAAATTATTCGGTTTCGTCATTAAATTGCTTCTCAGTGATTGACTCAATTCGAGATTAGGCTTGAGATTCTGATGGAAAGTGGCTCGACTTGACTTAAAAGATATGTTTGTCAAATTTCGAGCCCAAGTTAATATCTTACCGAGAACATGTCGTGACACTTCCAGTCAGGTTCTTCTCCTTCACTCTTGTTGTAAAATCTTCTGAAGAAATTGAACGCAACTACAGTGTACAGATACACCACTACTGTCAGGAATCCTGTAGTCAACACCAGCTAAACCAGATAACAATTTCATTGATTATTTGATAGCAATAGCAGAAAGCAAATTTATTATCTGAATATCTCTAAAACTCATGATGTCATGTCATCAACATCTTTGCTGCTGCATTTAATTCATATATGCCACTTTTTTTTAAACGTTTCCCATGTATTTCACTCCAAACAAGACTGTACATGGAATATAAAGACTGAGCTGTAAAAAGCTGGTATTTTTGGAAGGATCAAAATCTTCCCAGTTCTGTATTGCCTACCCAATTCATGGCACCCTAGGTGAGGTGTTGAGCTAACTAACATTCAACTAGTTGATTCCTAAATTGTGAAGTCTAGTGGATTACGAAATATCAAACAATTTCCAAAAAAGATACTTGTTATTTTCCTATGTATATAAAATGACCAAATCATTCAGAATTAATATTGAGACAGAAGTACGACAACAGGTTTTTTATGGCACGCTTATTGATTGAACAGCAATATCAGGTATTACATCAACTGCCTATAATACTTCACGAACTATTCTTATTTGAGCTAATCAAACGAAAAAAATAATCAGCAGAATTTACCTGTTTTCCATTATGTGTAACAGAAGATAAAATTGTTCTCAATGTCTTGAAGCCCATAGCAATATCAAGGAGATGAGAAGCAAAGAAGAAGGTATTGTAATGTCCAAGTAATGACATCACGAAATACCACAAGATGTAAAGAAATGAATTATCCATAAACATAACTCCCAACTTCCAAATTTTGTATTTGATGTCAAGATTTTTCATCCTAAAATCAGTAACAGAAATGATAATTAAAAAATATAGTAATATATAAGTTAGTTACCAGTGCTTTGTGACACAAACAATTGAAATGCAACATTTGAGATGCGACTTTGAAATTTGATTTAACAATATTAACTTGCGCAAACAAGTAAATTTGATGGTAAATTGACTTAATACACATCGTTAATACAGATTTTAATAAGTAAATTTGATGGTAAATTGACTTAATACACATCGTTAATACAGATTTTAATAAATAGATTTGAAATAATAAACATACAAAGTTTATCAGAGAGGGAAGTATAGAGTTAGTTTTTGTTTTGGAAAGAACGAAATCTTTTTGGTTCCTAACCTGAAATTTATTATACCTTGGTCGAGGAAGGTCATTAAATTAAAATTCGAGATGTGTAATCAGTGATGCCATCGCAGTTAAGTCTAACACTTAAACTGCTAGGCAATTGTATAAAAGGATGGGCAATAATATTTATAGTCCTATATACTTTAATATACTGATGTTTATTCAGCATTACCAATTAAGTTATCATGCAAATTAATTGCAATTAATTGCTCCATGAATAAAGGTTGTTTTTGTCAAATAAAAGAATATTCTATATTTTTGGGTTTGGAAAATTCTGAAGAACTTACGCATGTACAAAGAAATTTTCCTTTGGTTTTTCTTCTTCAAAATCTTGGAAACTTGTTGCTGATTTATCCATACCTAAAAGATCTCTGACTTTGTCTGGTCCGCATTGTCCACCATATTTATCCACGACCTTAGTAAATATTAGTAGAACAATTATAATAATACATTTGCTGAAATATAATATTTTTTAAATTTCATACTGTAAATATCTGGAATTTTTAGTTGATTTTATTATTATTTTAAGTAAACTCCCTGCAACCACAAGGAGTTTAGTACAAAATTTAAACCCTTCGATCCACAAAACTTAAATATTGCAAATTGAATCATACTGGGCCTAAGACAGTAAGTTTTAAATCAAATATTTATAAATTTTATTTTCTAAATTGGTCACTGGTATTTAAACCTTTACGATGTGATTTTTTGTTTTCAAAAAGACTAACCTTCTTTTTAACAAATTTATCCCAGTAATTTGATGGAAATGATGGACATGATATAACAAGTCTGTCCCATTGTCCAGTCAAATCATCGTCACTTGGTTCTTCTGTCACATACAATCCAGCGAACTCAAGCTTTCTGGCAACTTCCTTTTCTCGTTTAAATATGACAAGTGGAACCTTTAAAGTTATAAAATAATTTGAGTTTTTTTCGTTACGTACGGTAAGTTCAAGTGTAAAATTCTACTTTGACTGGAGTTGTCACAGCTTCCAAATTTTCAACTTAAACAATCGGTTTTAGCTCAAGCTTTACTGAGACATTGTTAGTAAGGAAATGTTATTTTCAATCTATTTTAGTCAAATTCAATGTACATTACCTTGAGCATGTAGTATGATACCAGCATTGAGAAACTGAGAAATGAATGAATGACAGCAAATATAAACAATGCAGATTCCATATATCCAGATTTCTCTTCCAAAATCAAAATATCAGGCCTTCCATCTTCATTTTGTGAATCGTCTACTGGTGGAGGAATATTTTCCCCTGAATCTCCTCCTTCATCTTGATCTTCTTCAAAATCTTGCCACTGCACAAATTTTTAGTATCATAACAGGTTACAACAATAAGAATTGAATATCGATTTCGGTTAGTGTGCTGCTATTACTCTACTGGCATTGCAGGTTTGGGGCCTGGGGTTTGGACTTTTAGTCACTGCTTGTGTAGAGACTTGTTCAAATCAATAAGACTACTACACTCCAGATAGATTATATTTGTGGAATTTTTTTTTAAAAAATTGCATGTGGATTTTATAATTACAACTGCTTTTTGAAGTAAGGAAAACATATTCAAATGTATGAGAGGAAACATTTTGAACATTTAAAATTTTTATTTCACGAAACAAATATTTTTTATACCTTGAAAAACAGCAACATAAAGTTGATTCCGAAAGTGACAGCAAGAGCAAGAATCTTGAAGTTGTAAAAATTTCTGGCAAAAATTCCCTGAAAAAAGAAATTTAAAATTTAAATCACAGATTATGATTATTTTTGAAGATTTTTTAAAAAAATTTTAGAGTCAATACTTACCAAAACACCACGCATAAATTTTGAAAATTTTTCTTTGAAGGGAGATCCTTCATCGACTTTTTCTTCTTTTTTGTATCTGAAAGTATATGATATAGTAACAGAATGCAATATTATTTTATGAATAAACAAACAGCATTTATAATTCTAGAACAACTACCAGGGTATGATAGAATTTTCATATCATCACAAGAGAGAAAAAAGATGATAAGACAGCTTAAATATATGCCCAAACACAGTCTATTGTACAGTTACCAGTGCATGCCGGGTATGGAAATAGATAACCAGTTATTTGTTTCAAATGCATGGACTTGGCCGACCAGTGGCTAGTTACATGAACCACCCTACGGGCAGTGAGAAGTTCAGAAATCCTCTTGCACATAATTGCACATGTATTCCTAACTTCCTATTAATTGTGCTGTGAAAACTAGTTTGGTATTATTAATGGGTATGCAAGTCGTTGATACCTTGCAGGTCTTTCACACATTTTCATGCAATAAGTCCATTGTGATTGAGGTTCATGTTCTGGTTCACTGTTTGTTGCTGATTGATTTCCTGCTGCTAAATGATCTTTGTCCTGTAATGAAATCAAGTACTTGCTAACAAAATTTGATTTTCGTTACTTTCAAGGAGTTTAAAAGAACATGGGGTGCTATGAAAAGTATATGTTATTTGTATTTATAAACTCATGTATATGTTTCTGCTGCACAGACAGTGGAGTAAGCTGCAGTCGAACAATGGTTAAATGAACCATACTGCAATAGTGAGGGTTAGGGTTATATGTCAATTCTAACACATAATTTTTTATATCAAACCTCAACACCATGCTTTATTCTGCTTCTGATCAAAGCATGTCTTCGACGTTTAACAGCAGCGGGTGTTGTATTAGGACTATGATCTCCATCTTCTGACTGATTCAAACTGATTGTATCTGCAGCTTCGTCAACAGTGAAGTCACCAAATCCAGCATCAGGTTTATGAGGAGCAACGAGTCTGATCAACTCTTCCTCTTTGCTGCAATGGAAGATTGATATATAATACAGACAGCAGTAAGAAAGATATTGTAGTTAGAGTATACTGGCGTATGAGCGAAGGGTCTCATTGTGCCTCCCTTCTTGTGAACAGTTATTATGACATCAGTTTTTCTGGAACTATGATGTTTCACTACAGCTTTGAGCCACAATTTTTTTATTTGCTCAGTTTTTAAAAATTTTCATAAATCCATCTAGAACCCGACATGAATCTCACAACAGTTCGTTAAATATATATATTATGACGTCACATATTAAGTCATATAATTTTTATTTCCTAAATGGGCCCCAAAAAAATCCTGCTGACGACATAGAAGCGACATTTATGATCGGATACTGCCTTTAAACATTTATGATCCATGGCTTCCTTCCAGAGACTCCAATGAAAAAAATTAGTTTAGTTTTTAACAGATTTTCATCAGTTATTTTATTTGCCACATTTGATAATAAAAAGCAAGCGACACGTTGTGAAGGCCTTTGCTCATGCCCCCTGACTTGCTGAGGGTATCGGAATCCCAGTTTGAGGAATGCAAGCCATAATAGAAATGCAGTTAGAACAATCTGTGACTATACCTGATATCAAGTCCAAATACATTGGAAATAATCTCAGTGTCATCTTCTTTATCATCTGCTTCTGTCATTGTCGATCCATTCACTGAAAATCCAGACTAAAATATAAAAATAGAGATTTTGATGTTAAAAATTTAGAAATATACAATAAAAATATGTATCCCATGACTAATTAATTTTTTTACTCTGCCTTTGTTGTTGCGGATTCATATGCGTGGTCGGAATAAGTGAAGTGAAAATTCCAATTACATCACTATATGAGAACAAGCCTGATTTAATTATTATAATAGCCTCTATATATATATATATATACATCAATCAAATAACATCAGAATTGATAGCAAAAAATGGTGCAACTAGCAAAAATGCTAAACGACTCAACAAAGTTATGTCTATGCTTGCTTGTGGATCAACAGACATGAAATCATGAAGCAGTGCTAATTAGTTTTGATATCAGTAATTAAAATATACTTTACCTGCGTGAGTGCATCCTTCTTCTCAATTCCTTCATGAGTTGGATGAGGCATTCCATTCATAATATCTGAGAATGTAGTATTTTTCAGAGTTTCAATCAGCTTACCAGAAAACATTGCGTAGAATATGAACTTGATGATAGCTCTGAAAAAAAATAAGAGAAAAATTGAATTTGGCAAATAGGTAAGTGTTACTTAACTGCTGTACATAGAAATTTACCCAAAGCAAGGTTACGTGCATTCACTCAGAAAAAGGGAGATTGATCTCTGAGCGAAATTATGGGCCACTGAAGATCCAAGAACTGATAAGACTATAAGGAATTATAAGGATGACGAACCTTTTTTAATGAATGAGTCAAAAATTATATTTTCGTTGTGAAAAAGAAGACTGTGGGTCAAAGATGTTGAATCAAAATTGCAGCTGCAAGTTTTCAACGAGTCCTATAATCTTTGGTTGGTATTATGCAGTTTTTAGTTTTACACGAGTCACACTTATATTATGACGGAGACAATTTTCTGGTACTCTGGTACATTTGATCGTTATAATATTTATGTATTTCTTAATTTATATTTAAAATATTGATAATGATTTTCTTTAATTACAAAATTATCAAAGCTATCAAGATTATGATAGCTAGGAAGAAATAAGATAATTACTATCAGGTACTGACAAAGCAAAAGCCGTCATCTGATCTAAATATCTTAAAAATTTCAGTACCGTTAAAAAAAAAACTTGTTTATTCTTTTATTTATTCATGAACAACTTACCCCAGCATGAATATGGATGATTTCATAGCAGTCCAGTTGATTCCAAGAACGAACCAGAATAAAGCAATGAACACTTCAATCCAAGACATTGCTCGATATTTCTTGTACTGAAATAAATTAAGAAATAAAAGATATTTACAATATAAGAAATTTCTTAAACCAGAGTTTGAGAATAATAGCCAACATTTTATATAAGGAACAAATGAACATTAAGAACAAGGGCGAATTAATCTATCAGTATTTGGATAAAATGTTATTAATTTTGATAAATAATACCTTTTGGACAGTTAATTCAAACATGACCAGTTTATTGACTGGCGATGAAATGAAAATATCAATATAAAATAGGGTGCAGAAATTTTAATAAATTTACATGATATAAGGTATTGAATTGAATAGCGAAATATGGGTTCAAGTCATGGATGACATAAAACTATAAAATACATTAGTAGAGCAGTTGGTGGTGTTTTTATTACTCACACTCTTTTTCATATTATTAGGTGTAAATGTTGATATGTAACTGGTCAAAGTTGGTGAAGATCTAAAAAAATAATGAAAGTTAATGAGATGTATATTCATGATTCCATTGATGGGGTCTATAAAAAATTCAAGATAAATAAATGTAGAGTTTGTTTGAATTTTATATGCAAATAGGAATACATAGGGTTTAGCACAACAATTCATATATCCACAAAATGTCCAATTATCAATTAGATCAAGACATGAACATACCGATATTACAGAGATTGATCCAAATACAATTAATTTTTTAGGTACCGGTAAGCGATCTTTAACCCACATTGCCAACATAGAAGACCTAATTTCACTCACTCATCAGCATTTTCTTCATCTTCTTCTTCTTCTGTTTCTTCATTTCCACCTTCTGAATTTTCAAATGTTGCTTCACTAATATCAGCAGCAAGTTGCATCTGAACATAAGATTGGAAATTCAAGTTTATCACAGAGGAGAGTAAAGACACTAACAAGGCTTAGTCATATGCCGAACTACATCCTCTCGTCTGGTTACCAGTCCATGCCGGGTATAGAAATAGTTAAAATGCATAGACATTGATGGTGGAGGAAGCCGTAACCAACTAGCGGCTACCACAGTAAAGAGCGATCATAATAAGAGAATTAAAAGTCTTGTATTGCAATTCCTCATGGATATTTTTTATCATTGCTGTAAACGGCAAGTTTGAGAAAGTCTGACTTTGGTCCGAAGAACATTACAAAATAAAATGTTAGAAAGTGTGACCTTTGAACCAGTCGATAAAAGAATAATAAATAACATACCTCAAAAATTGTATCTTCACAGAAATTGACATATTCTTCCATCTTTCCTTTGTCACCTTCTTCATTGATGACATCAAAGAAAAACTGACGCTTCGATTCTTGAACCTGGCATGGAATTAATTTGAAGATAAATTTTAATATTATTCACTCATTAAAAAACTGTCTCAATGAATTTTGTTTGTTAGCATATATACATAGGATAGGATTTGGTGCTCCCGAAGTATGTGAACCAAGATGGCGGACATCGGAACGTAACATGGGTAACAGGTTAGGGTTAGGCGATAATTTTTTTCCAATTTTTCTTATTTTAGTCCTATTATCAGTTCGAAGACTAGCCAAGAGCCTCCCGTAGTATTTATACCTAAAATTATGGCCTAACCCTAACCTAGTACACATATCACATTCCGATGTCCGCCATCTTGGTTCGCATACTTCGGAAGCCCCTAGGATTTTCATATATATCCCACAGGAGAGAAAAACCGATTAGACAATTTAATTGTATGGCAAACCACCACCTCTCACCCAGTTAGAAGTTCTTGAGGGGTGTGGAAATAGTTATACATTTATTTGTTTCAAATGGATGTATTTGAATGGTATAGAAAGAAGTAACGACTAGAGATTCTGTGAACCCCCCCCCCCCCCCCCCCCCTACATCAGCTAGGAGTCTAGCAATCCTGTCATATAGAATTCATACCTGCAAATTCATACAGCGTAATCAGAGATGCGATGACAAGTGCATTGCTAATTCTGAGAACGATGCACCAACCGTTAAATAGTGGAAATGGTTTTTAATGTTGAATACCTGGGGTTTCTGCCATTGATCCAAACTTGATTCTTTGATATAGAAATATACTCGTTCAATTCTTTTTGCTCCACCAATGATTTCAATCCTACCAAGATTTGGTTTAAAATACTCCAACATTGCTTCGGCCATTTCCATGAATTTTGCCAATCTTTGTAAAAGTAAAGTTTATAATACATTATGATCACATATAAAATGTTGTATTTCTGAGATATATAATGTTCAGAAAACAATTTGCAATTCATATATAATCTTTCAGTGACAGAAAAATTAAAATAAGATTGTATTAGTACTGGAACAAAACTATGATATATATATATATTTCATAAAGCCGGCCTGGAAATGGTTTTATTCATAGGCATTCATAGGCGCAGTTGTCTGATGGTTGAAAAAATTAGACTTAGTCATGATGGCATTACAAACTAAAATTTTGGGTTGAAATTCTATGCCCTCCATCTCAACCTGGGTGTAATAAATTAGGTAGGCAATGCCAAACTGGAAGGATTCCCGTACTTCGAAAATAAACTAGTCGTTATATATATATCAATGACTGCTTGTGTAGAGCCATGTTAAGGGTGAAAAGCATGTAGATATGAAGTAAAAAATGACAAATTCCCTTGTGGTTGAAAACACAAGCAAGTTGTGTGATTGCAATCTACCAAATAATACCTGTTGTCATTGGGCATATGCTCGGACAAGTTGGTGAGTAGAACAGCAACATTGAAACCAATATCAGCAGCAGGTTCATGAAACCGATCGGTGAACTCAACATAATCGAGTAATTCACTTTCCGAAGATTCAGCACATTTCAACATAAATTCAATCTCTTCACTGGAATTAAAATATAAAATTACATCAGTATGGTAAATTATTATAGAGTTATTTAAGAGTATTTATATCTGAATTAAAGGTTAGAAAATGTAAGAAAATTCAACTTGTATTTTATATGCCGTTAGAACAGGGATCTCAAAATATGTTATGCGCCAGTTTTTGAACTTTATTGATGACGTGGGCCAAAAACCAACAAATTAGATACAAAATTGATACATACAAAATAACAAAAGAAATATGAATGTATTTGTTGAAATTACACTTGAAACTTACACCAAATAACCCATGAAACATATTCATTTACTTGTGCAAATGCTATTGATATCAACAAAAAAGCATATTTAATTACATTCTACTAGCATTCTAGTGAACTATAATATGTGCAAGATTTTGCACTTTTGTTGGTATAAACCTTTTTAAAGTTATCCTATTAAAGAATATTTGTGACTCAAGTCACATATAGATCTATAGGCACAATAATAGATAGTCCAACACAGTCCGGCAATATAAATATTAAATATTAGAATAAAAAAATTGAATATTGAGTTGTAGGATAAAAATCACCTATTGTATAATTTCGATGCTTCCATTGCTTTTTGAAAATCCCTTCTAGTTATTTTTCCTTTCTTGTTAGGATCAAATTCATGGAAAGATTCTGATGAAGTAAGATCTTTCAGACGCAAAAACATGTTGAAAAAACTCAGAATTAATTCAACTTCTTGTGATGATTCGATGAGTGTATCAACCAACTGCTTTCCAATGGTACCGTTGACGACATTTCCTGTAAATTGAATAAATATTACAATATCTGTTAAGGAAGATAAGATGATGAATTTATCTCCGCTAATTCATTATTTAACGCAGTGTCATACAATTTCTTTGTAATGAAATTTCCCTTTTTTGTTAGATTGAATTAAGATTATCTTGAAAATAAATACAAAATTCATGTGGTGAAACAAATTAGTCATACAGTCTAACCCCATTGGGTAATTCAATCTGGCCCGCCTGATGCTGCCACAACCAAACTAAAACTAAATATAAGTGATTTAGCTGAAAAATAGCTCAAGGATTTTGTTGAGATTGTGATCAAATTTAGTTTTGGCTCGAGGCTTTTCGTTACCCACATTAGAATTTGTTCCACTGTAAATATTGTTTATAAAATGTAACCTTTTCCGTCATACTTAAATGGCCCGCCAGTCTAGGTGGGCAAAATTTTTGGCCCCTGGTCCAGAATTCTCGCCCACCCCTGGTCTAAGCCTAATGAGAATCAAAATTTTAAGAATATGTTCTCTTTTGCATCGAACTTACTAACAATAGGTTCCCTCATTTTCTACAGATCTAAAAGCTCTAAAAAAATATTAGGTTTGCTAAGTGTCATGACTTTTCAAGAACGATCTTGTACGAACCCCCTGAATCCCACCATTGAATCTAACTAAAATTCGGAAGTCTTTAATCTTTTGTTTTTTGTTCAACTCTTATTTGCCACAATTTACATCAGTTATTAATAACTTTTTCATATATTCAGGTAATTGTAGCTCAGCGTAGATTAATTTACATTACGGTAGATTGAAAAAAATGATTAATGGTTGAAATACCTTCAAGCATAGACAGCAGCATAACAATCATATCTTGCTGTAGATCGAGAAGTTGTTTCAGCAATTCCAATTGATTTGCTGCATCTTGTGACAATTTCATTTGCATGTTAGCAAACACATGCAAGAAGCCAACAATAGCATCCCACAATCTACTGTGAGCAAGGGCTTGCTGATTTCCTTGACAAGGTCCTTGAATATATTCAGTCAGTGAGTTGAAAACTTGTTTCGCAACTGTAATAGCCTTTGAAAAATTTGCTTGACCCTATAAGTAAAAAAGATATGTTATTGTTGATAACTAATATTGAATATAATCATTATGAAAGTATGAATGTTCAATACCAGGTAGATAGATACTTTTACTCCATTAGATATAACTTTCAAAGCCATTGTATTGGACAATGTTATTGACATATACAATAGCAGCCGAACATACAGGGGAAAAAAACCTTAATTATTAACCCTAATTATGAAAATAAAGAAAATATATTCAACATTTTAACTTCTGTTTGTGTATAATTTTACCTAAAAGTTTCAGTAAACTAGGATTATTTGCACAAAAGTTATGTTCTCTTTATAATATGTTCCATATGGCCTGGGTTTTGTTTTGGGGTCATTCTGTATTTTGAAAATCTTTATCAGAATGGTGAAATATTGCAAAGTATGTGAATTTTAATGAATATGCTAGTCATAGAACAATCTAACAAATATTGCAAATATAAAATTCATTTCACTTTATATATACAATATATATATATACAAAATATTACCACATGACGTTAGGTTAACTTGAGGAAAAATATAAAAACCAAGAAATCAAAAATTGTGCATTGATGACATAAGTTATGTATACCTGAGAATCAATTGTCTCTTTGCTGGCATAGTACCAATAGAAATCGCTGATAGACTCTTGCAATCTCAGAAGATAATCAACAGTACATATGATTATGTTGACTGTCGTATTATTGCCAACTTGCGTTCGAAGGTAGTCCTGGAAATCTGTATAAGATAACAGTCAGTTACACAGTTTACCAATACAAAACAGTTTTTCGATAATATACTAATTAGTTGGAATTCAAAACTTGTTGAAAGTAACTAACCTGCATTATGACCTTCACATGTCAGTTGAAGAAAACGAAACAAAGCACAAGTGAATTCAGCATCATGCATTGTTTCTTTACCTGTGAAAAAGATAATAATTGAGCATCAATTTCTTTGATGACCTTGTAAACACAAAATGCCTATGTTCAAACTTCAAAACTTACCTCCATGTGCTAGTGAGATGATGAATACATGAAAAAAAAATGAAAAACAAGTCAGTATCAAAATAAAAACAGAAAATCTTGGGTCATAAAAAGGGTGAACAGCACAACAACAAACATAACATATACTTGGAATAAAAGCCATATACATGTGTATAAGTGAAATTGCTCCCGCAAATTAAGCTATTTTAAATACAGCTGTGGAAAAACAAAGCTATAGGCTATAGCTGAAGCAGAATTGGGTAAAGATTGTAACAGTGCCGAGTGAGTATTTTCAATTTTCATCAGGCTTGTGCATTAGCTCAGCAAAGTTAAGAATATATACCAGAAGTAAATCCAAATCTTGAATATGTTGGATAAATAACCGAAGACAAATACGCTTTAGATAGAAGAAAAAAATAAGCGATGTAAATATTAAATGTTATATATACAATATAAAAAGATTTGATAGCATGGAGGAAAATTTTTTTTAATGTAATAGGTTTGTAGAAGTAAATATAGGTAGTAAATTTCACCTGCTGATGCATCTGACACTGAACCCAAGTTTTCAGCTTTGAGGCAACGTTCATATGCATCCAGATCAAGAACACTAAAAATACACACAAAATTTTAATATTGTAAAATCATAAAATGATAAAAAAAAGGTAATAAAAATTGCTTAGTAATTTGAAAGGCATCAGTTGAAATTGGACATATGTCAGATAGAAGAATTATATCTTGTATTACGCGTTTTAGTTGAATGTTAAATTAATGACAATAATGTCAGGACAGTACCTGCATTGAGTCATTAATCCAGCCAGACTAGTGAAAAACCGGACATCTTTCTTTTCTTTTAAATGTTCCAACATTTTCTAAATAAAAGTGTTTTACTTTTAAAGTTCCCGATCTTATATTAGCTAAATCTTTATAGTCCTATGTTTCTACCAACCTTTTGGACCATTTGATTTCCACCAGTAAGCAATGCGATACCAAGATTTAAGGTTTCCATGACCATATCGGAAAATTCTCCTCCACTTGCACTGACCATATATAAAACCATCTCAGATGCTCCTCTAGACGCAAGTCTTTCTTGTTCATACAGAAGTCGTTGTTTTTCTCGTTCTTTTTCCTATGAAAAATATTATTCGAACATGGCTAAATAGGAATTGATAAATATACAATGTATACACATACATGCAATATATTATGATGTCACTGTCAAAAAATATCATAGCATTCAATTGTTAAGAACTTGTATTGCTGACGAGTCACAAAATTGATGCGATCAGTGGTGGCCAGGTCCAATAATAAACGATTACAGATATTGCCAATAATAGTCCAAATATCATTACAAAATACGCGAAAATAATACTGGTATAATATCAGTATGATATATTGGAGCACTTGATTCAAATATGTTGCAGATTACACATCTCGGGTTCAAATCTCATGCCCTCCGTCTTATCCAGGGTGTGATAGATTAAGTAGACAAAGGTGAAACAGGAAGATTCCAGTCCTTCTAAATAAGATTATCTTCTTACATATCATTAGATATCAGTGGCTGATTGTAAAGGCCTTATTCAGAGAGAACGACATGAATAAGAGTTGTATAAAAAACACAACTTATCATGACTGCAGCTTGAAATCAGAACGAAACATATACGACACTATATTCATAGGCAGGTAAAATTACCTCGAATGATTGAGCAGTGTCCTCTCCCTCTTCTTCAGCTTCTTCCTCATCATCATCACCTGTATGACAACTTTTTGCCATCATATTCGCATAATTCATGTATAGGTCATCTGTTTCCATTGGCCTGTATGAAAATAAGAAGAATAAATATCTTTAAAAACATAAAGATTGAAAAGGTCAACCCTAACCTCCATTAGGAGACTATTCTAACTGATTCTTTGAGAGTTTTGCTGCACACTAACATTTCTGTAATGTTTTGTTTGCTGAAGAAGACTCTTGAATTAAATATAATAGTCATCTTTATTCTTGCTACAGCATCCTTTCAATAGACACATACAGATTCACTTGCGCGAAGGCATAGAGCAAGAAAAAGTGAATAGCCTGGCATAATTCCAACTAATAGTCCTTTAGGAATGTCATATTTTTTACACTTGTTTCAGGATTTCGTGGGTAAATTTTTAGGAAGTAAAATTTTCTAACACTTCAGATACGTACACAGGTGCAGTCATTGAGGTCATGTTGAACACTGATATAAGTTGTTGGAGCGGATCAGGTTTGGTTGATTCTTCTTGTTGATCACCATTTTCAATCACGTTCTCTTTTGCAGGCTGTTGTGTGGATGAAAATTATTGAAAATTCAATTCTATTACAAAGTATCAAGAGATTGATGAAATTTCATGTTCAATGATATTGAGGTGAATCAAAGATGAAATCATACCTTTGGTTCAAAGTAAGTATGAAAGGACATGCATTTATGGTGTTAACCTAGGTTATGCACTCATTTTTTTGTTTGTTTTATGAATTTAAATATCCAACCGAGATCCGAGAAACAGAGTCAAAGTCAAAGCTTAGTAAACTATGAGGTCAGAGTCAATTTTTGGCTTGTGGTTTGGAGTCAGAGTAAGATGTGAGTTTAACATTACTCGACAGCTCCTGGTATTATTTGAAAAAGAAACATTTTTCTGACATGACTCTATTCTACATATTCTTGACACTCCTTTTCCAACGATCAACAAAGAATTGAAACTCGAGAATTGAACAAACTTAATTGAAATGGATTAATTATGCATTATGTAAGTAAGACAATGAATACATGTGATTTAAGCAATAAGACAGGTACTGACACAGAAAAAATCTATGATAAATCCATATAAAACAATTATCAGAAGCTGTAGTAAATTTTCTGTATAACAATTAACATGCAGTAACATACCGAGCATCACACACATTCGAAAAACGGTAGTTTTTTAATATATTCATGTGTTAAATGGTAAAATGACCGAATGATAGTGTAAGTCTACTATATTTGATAAAATCTAAATGTTCATTAGTTTTCTTTAAGCAATCAATGGCATTTGAGAAGATTGATTTTTGAGTAATGGTTTGGTAATGAACAATGATTGTTTCACGATATACCTTTGATAATTTACTAATCAAAATTGAAGAAAGATTGGGAACATCTTTTAACAGCCAACAATCAGCGTACACATGGCCGTACACCGTCACCATTCCATGACTAAAACAAAGATATGGTAACATTATATTGACCATTTATAAAAGCAGGACATTATTAAAAGCAGACAATAAAACAGTGGTTTCCAACCCCAAAAATCAGCAAAAAAGTAGATCAACACAACATTAAAACATTTATTTACACATGCACTCCACTATAATGCCACACTAGTATTCGGGCAGTTTTTGTACAACAATATTCAACATTCATAGTGTACTGTGCAATCATATATACCGCTATAATATCAATCATTGTACACTGATCCTGCTCTTCCAATTCCAACCACAATTTCACATATGACAATATGTAACAGTTCGTTGCTCGATGCCTGGTTTATCAAACAACGAATTAATAAATTTTAGTACAATTGAAATTTATTCCTTCAAATAATCATATGAATGAAATGGATTTTTTGATTTCCCAAATGGATAACAATTTTACTGATTTTGTAGTTCAACAAAACAAATATGATTTATACTTAGAGGATAGACATTCATTTACTTTTTAATACAAATGCATTATAATTACCTGGTGAGATTGTACAAAGGTACCATTCTGAAGCAAGATACAACAGCTCTTTTTCTTTGTTTTGACATCAATTTTTTCCAGACTGCTTTACGAGATTTTGGTGGATGTTCAACCTAATGAAGCAATCATTCACACTTAGTTAATAATAATATATATATATATATAGAATTCTTATATTTAATAAATACATATCCATATCCGATGTATCCATAAGCATATAATGCAAGGATGCTGTATCAAAAGTAAACATAACAATCCTAAGTGATTCAAGAGTCTTGCTGAGCACTAACACAAATATATTTATGTAATGTTTCGCCCGATCGATGTCAGGCTTTCTCAAACAAACATTTATCAAACTACCAAAACTAACTGTTTGTCTGAAAAGTCTGACCATGCTCAGACAAAACTGAAAATAATATATTAGTGTTAGTGTACAGCAAAACTTAATAAATTTTAATTAGATATTAGAACCTTTGGTGTCAGTGATTGACATCCAGCTTTGGTTCTTCTCCCAGTAAAATTGTGTGTTTAATTTTATTTATTTTTATTTTGTATGCTATTTTTACTGGCTGGGAATCAACTTGACTATAACCAAAACAGGAATCTATGACATTTATTATTAGCTCTAAACCATTGTCTTGTCTGAAACAGAAGCGGTATTTTTACATACCAGATATAGATGATGTTGAACTTTGGCAATATCTAGAAGACGAGTTACTCTTCTATCTAAGGCCGTTCTTCTGCTCTTCTCTGCTTCAAACTTGATATTGTCAAATTTATGATCAGAACCAAGATCAATACTTCTACTGATTGCTTTGGCAGCCAATTCGTTTGAATACATTTCTAGCTGCCATGATGGATCAGATTTATCAACCTTAAAACAAAACAAAAATGGTTTGCAACCTTGTCACAAAACTTCCTTCAAGTTTGTATTGCGATATTATCTTACAATATGCTTTGGTGACTTCAGATTTTCTGTCAAAAAGTCTCGGACGTCATCTTCAGAATCACGTCGTATAAACTTATTTTTTGCTTCTTGAATAAGTTTATAATCGCTTGGATTTCCCATGTTCAAGCCCACAGGTAACATTCTCTTCAAACATGCCACAATCAATGAAGTGGAAACAGAATAACGATCTCCTCGCCTTGAAATCACTCGTCTTGTGGCCTGAAAATTTTATGAATCATTTCAAAATGTATTCATTTATGGAAGAACCACTAGGTTGATACATCTTTACTAATAAAGATTTCCTGTGTCATCAACAATTACATATTATCTCAGCACCACTTATTATACTCTAAATCCAGCTCAAGTACAGGCATTATGAAGTCAATGACAACACTTAGATAATTAGGCATTGATATATATATATATATATTCAATTGTTTTCTTCCATTTTTAACATAAATTAGGTAAAATTATAAAATAAACTGATGGAAATTGAAAATTAAACCCTTGTTAGAGTGAACAAAGTAAACTGGATGCGTAAAAAACAAATACTAATTTACAGTCTATATAAATATAATTGATAAAAAATAGAATTTCAAATTTTTAATAGTGCATACAAAAAAAAATTTTCAAGTCAATGAGAAAAGTTCCTAATCAATGTCAACATACATCAACGTTTTGTCCCCCGCGTTCTGAGGTCAAAATTGCCATATTGTCTATTTCGTTTTGTACAACAAAGTTCTGTTCTTCACGACGGAAATTCTAAACATAAAAATAAGTTTTTGAGCTACCTTATTGGTTTTAAATAAAAGAATGGTATAATTAAAAATAAATAAAAATGAACTGACAACAATGGTGTGCCTGGTAAATACAATATGATCAAAAAATGCTGTATCTATGAAGTCTACAAAACTGCCATGAATAAAGCTGTTACTTATACTTCTGTCATAAATATTTTATATAGAAAAATTATTTTGGAATTCTAGAAAAATGTTGTGAATGAGTTAATTTGGGAAGCATAATAATCTTAGATACATTTTATCAAATTAATACCACAAAGATTGTTGTAAGAGGCCGGTCAACATGTAGTGAATTATACAAAATAGGATTCAAATAACTTATGATTCATCTCAATCCAATTTATTTGGATCACATTGAAAGATCTGGATAAAAATAAATCATGGACTTCTATGTAAGGTTGCTATTATATAAACTGAAGTAACTTACAGTTGATTTTGCCCATGAAATAAATATTTTTGCAACTCGATGAAACAACTTTTCTGCCTCTGGTAGTTTGTCTCTCACCCATGTAGATCTGAATAAATTTAAAATATTAGTATGAAAATAAAAAAGGTTGGCAGAGCGAAGTTAATGAATACATTTAACAAATATGTGACATTTTATTTGTCAAAATGCACCAACACAAAGAGCGAGATTGTGCTGCTATTTGATCAATAAATTATTCCATTTTGATCATTTTGGTTCCCGAAGTTGAAATAAGTTATATAAGTTTGACAGTTTTTAAAATAAATTATCTTCAAAAAATGTACAAGTCAGTGTAATCATACTTAAACTCACTTGCTCAAATCAATATATCTAATCAGCAATGGATAGAAGGCATAAATATCCCTGGATATAATTCCGTAATCTTCCAACATCATTAGTTCAAGATCAGATACATCTCCAACTTTGGTATCAGATTTAACCTGTAAAATAACATAAAATAATAAAATACTGTAAATTATCTATAATATTCGAAAAGCATTACAAGAACAAAATGCAAATCCTACAATAAAAACGTTTGAAATCTTAAGAAATTCTAATTATGTTATATTGCACAATTTGTTGAACAATTCGCCTGAGTAACATAAAATTACTTTTAACTCTAATTTGCAATTGGGTGAGTTTTAATAAATGACATAAAAGTTTATATAGGGCTATAGGCAACTGTAAAGAAAATGATAATGATTAAAATACAATAATGATGATACACAGCACTGAAATGATTACCATATTTTCCGAGTATAATACGCACTTTTGAGGCAGACATTTTTCAAACAACATAATAATTCAGAGATATGGATAGTTAATAAAAATCAGACAGAATGTCTGAAACGCTCTGGCAAAAGAAAAACACCCGCAATGCAAGAGAAACGAAAACCTGCTATGCGTATTATGTATGGAGATTGAAAATTTCTGGCGATCCAGGTGCAAAAGTGCACCTTCGCATTATGCAAGGAGAAATATGGCAATTTAAAGCAGAACTTACAGATGAAAGAGTGTCAGTCATTGGTCCATGATGAGCAGCAAGCTGATAAATGGGAGAAGCATAATATTCAGTGAGTAAAGTGAAACATGCAGCAGGTGCAAAATGTGAAAAATAATATTACAACCATCACTATTAATAAAGAGGCTGTAAACTTGAATAAGAGTGACAAAATAAAAACTGTCATGTTTCAGGCAGCATCTGGGATAGTAAGAGTAGGATAGGCTTATCGGATTCTATCTGATATAAATATAAAAAATAAACTTTATGCAAAATTCTATGTGCTATACAATTTCAAGTGCTTGAAACATAATAATGAGAAAAGTCATTGGCATTGATGATATCTTCCAATACAATGCAGTAACTGTACGGAATGATTGAGATTGCATGCCAATTATCGTCTGACTCAAGCAAGTATTTATTGGAAATTTCGTTTTCTTTGAGAGTGTGCTATACCATCTGTTAATGTTAGTGTGAAGTGCTCTTTTTTTAAGTAAACTTAGTATCACATAAAATCATTTGTATGTGGACTAGATGATGCCACATAACTATTCAGACAAATATTGACAAGCAAATGCAGCAGGTGATAAAGTATGAATTTTTTAGGAAATTAATTCAATTGATCAGTGTTTTGAAGGAGTATATAAAAGCAGTACCTGTTCTTCCAATGCTTGAGTTCGTTGCAACTTTTTCAATGTTTTTTCCAGAATAGGCAAGAAATGTGTTTCCAATATATCAGGGTCACCAAGTGACATTATTGGTTGGGCGTAAACTACAAAAATACATTTTCAATTATGAGTCATAAGTAGATAGATCAGTGGCACACTATATATTTTACGCCATATCACATGTTTGATATCAGGTCTGATATCTTCACATCCTTACAATATACCGGTACGTTTATTTTAATCTTTCGCCTATAACACAAACAGAAAAATAGACAGTGCAAACAAAGGCGATGGAAAGATCTGTAAAATAGTTCTCTCGTTACTTTTGTGTATAGTAGCATAGATATTGCTTAGTTACCAGATAAAGTGTTAAATTACATATAACATACAAGACGAAGTAGAAAAAAATTAAAAAAAAAAAGTCAACACACCAGCAATTCTTCTCATCCAGTCAGCGTCTTCTGATCCCAGATTGTTCTGAATCAATTTCAACACATTTCGTAGCACATTGTTCATAGTATCACTTGATACTATTGAACAGCATCCATCAACTCCTGATGTGTCATCATCACCTACACCTTGCGTAAAATAGTCTGGTCCAAATTTGATCCATGTAGGCAAATAACTGTAATGAACAGAATAAAAATTTAATTTAATTTGATTGATATCTAGTTTCCAAATTTGAATTGAAATTTCTGAAAAATGCGTTAATAAATTCTATAGTTCATCAAGTTGGGTCACAATGTACAATTTGGGCAACACTGAAATATAAAGAAGAAAAGGAAGCTGTATTTACCTGCATATCATAGGTAAGATGATGTCAATCATTTCCGGTGCATCTTCATATTTTGCTCCAGAATCTGCCAAACTTTCAATATCTTGCAAGAGTGTTTCAAGATCAGGAATTCTTGGAGTCAGTTGATCAAGTTTTGGAGGAAGGCCAAGCACTATTAAAGTTGAATATTGTAATGAACTCACATTTTCATTTGTAAACCAATATCAGAGTCGAAAAAAATGAATGTTATATTAAATAAACTTAAGTTTTGAAGTAATTTGCAATTGCTTATTTGCAATTTTTAACACATTAGCAAACTGGTTACTAGATTTATCCCTAATGTACTTGAAAGGTGCACATTTATTAAGAAACGAAATTAGCAAATATCAGATTCAATTTTAAGACGGATTAAGACGGACATTGATTTTTTATTGTTTTTACTTTGTTGCGAGACAAATATTCTCTTACTATTTTTATCCTTTCAAGAAACAATTTAACGATTCAAGATTTCATTTCCAAGTTTATAATAAAAGGACTACTAACATTGTCTGTCTTTAATGCTCAGAATATTGTAGATGGAATATAAATTATATTTGTTCAATGCTGGTTCAAGAAAAGCAACCGGAAAAGCACTCGTGAATGCTGCCAAACATTCTCCTGCAAGTGGTCGATGCCTGAAGAAAAACATGACAAATGCATTGTTGTTAATATATGAATCCTCATCAATATAATTTTATTCGGAGATAATAATAATTTAATATAACCAAGTAATATATTGGGAATAAACAGGACAACAATGCTCAAATATATGGATAAAGAAGCCATCAAAATTCTAGCCAGATGTTAGAAAAATCATAACAGAAAAATCATGGGTGAATTATATATGGCTCTAAAGGACCCATGAAAATTTGAATTAACTTTGTCGGTAATTCAAGGGCTAAAAATGAAATCTATCAGTCCATTAGATGCCTAAAAAGTGATTTTTTGGTGAAAAACCAAATTATGACAATAACATTCATCTTTTTACATCATCACAATAATGTATGAACTTACACTTTTACAATAATAACAATGAACTTATGTCAATGATGACAATTTTATTAAAAATTCTTTAACCATGCCACGATTACCGCTTTACTCTAATGCCTAAAACAAAATTTTTCATATTTATCCTGAGGAAGAAAAAATCGGATGGATGATTTAATAATATGGCAAACTGCGGTCTCACGTTCAGGTACCAGTCCATGTTGGTTATGGAAATAGCCAGTTATTTGTTTTAGATGCGTGGTCTTAATGGTGGAGACCATTGTAACCGACCAGCAACCAGCAAGGAGTCTAGCAATCCTCTCCAACACCAGTATCCCCCACAGATTTTAAACTTGAAAACCCATGCAGGGTAATCAGAGGTATCATGTCAACCATATTCCTAATGCTTAGCACAATGCACAAACCTCGTTTCCTGATGAAAATCAGGCAACCTGATTAAATGATACTGATAATGCAAAATGAACTGCATACTTACTGCATGAAAATAGCTTCAACAAGTCGAATTACAATTTCTTCGCAATCCGAATCAATCAAACTGAATCAATGAATATGAAATGGAAGCAATGAATTGAAAATAAATGCATTATCATTAATGATATTCAGATGTTTAAACAGTATATGCTATCTCCAGTAGTTGTGGAAGGTGAGATGGCCTGGCAGTTACACTGTTGGACTTAACTGTGACGCTATTACAGATTACACATCTCTGATTCACATCCCATGACCTCTCCTTAGCCAGAGTGCAATAAATTGAAAAGATAATCCTGAACTGAAATGATTCCAGTCCTTCCAAGTAAAAAGAGCTTTGTACATATTGTGAGATATCAGTGGCAGCTTGTGAAGCAAAAGCGTGAATAACCGTTGAAGCAAAAGTTTATAAATACAGTCCTAACAATAATGAAATGGCTTTTGAAAATGAACCCAAACATTCGATATTTGTAAATATGAGTTATTGATATGTTAAGCATGGATGGTAATGTCCAAAACAAAAATTTCACTTCAGCAATATGACGAAGTTCATAACTTAATTCTACTTACCTCTCTATAAATGAATTTTTTCCTGTTCCAAGGGTATAGAGATTATTCAAAATTTTGTAACAGGCTACTTGCATTTCATCCACTGTAAATATAATAGGAAAATGTTTTTTAAACAAAAGTTTTATCAAAAAAAATACATCAAACTTTGCAACTCTATTAGACATTAATTCAATAAATAAACTAAAAGATACTGACAGAGTAAATCAATTCCAAAATTGTGTTTTCCCAAATGCTTGAACAGAGTGCATAATGTGGGTAATAGAGCCATAGTAACATAACTGACACTCTGTGCACTTTTTGACAATGTCTTCAACTGACTGAGTTTTCCACTGAAAAAATAAAAAATATAATAAAAGAGTTTTTATTCGCATGTACCAAAGATCATGATTTGTGGAAATCCTCATTCTTTATTTTGTTAGAAATTTTATTAATAAACTTTATGATTAGTACTGAAAATATATAGTTCAAGTATGGAGGAGAGTAAAGAAAACCTATCGTAATTGCAGTTACTGAATATAAATAGGAAAAATATTAATACCGGATGACCAAAGAAACATTTTCTGGAGAGAATATAACTTTTGTACTAATCGCATAGATTACTGCAACTTTTGGGTACAAGAATGCACAAACAGAAATGTTCAAGTTCTAAATAAACTTTCTTCATTATAGTAGAAGGAATTGAGAAATTTCATGGTTCTGCTTTATTGGTGTCACTCTGTACACTCAAGTTCACTAAACTTGGTTAAAATGGAATAAAAGTTATTTACACTTACGTTCTTATTGTATCTACCATTTTGTCAAGATCTTCTGCTGCATGATTGAAAAATACAATCAATGCTTGTTTGATATGATCCGGACAAGATTTGATCACAGTTCTAAAAAAGAAGTTTGTTTGTGAAATTATGAACTCATTTATCCTTTTATAAGAATTTGAAATTTCTTCTGTTCAGCTGCTCAAACTGATATTAGTATTAAATACTTGGATACTCACGAAGCATCAATGCATCTTGCGATCACATCCAGACAGCTTACAGCAGTAACTGCATCATTTCCTGAACAAATAATCATACAATGAATATCCTATGATAAATCTTGTAAAGAAATGTCCATACGTCAAAGCAAGATATCATTGACTAATTTTTTGGACGTGACAGGGATACAACTTCTTACCGTTACTCTTTTTCTTTTTAACTTTATCCAGTAAGCGAAATAAAACAATATAAAAATTTATAGATAAAAGGGACATATTTAACTTGAATACAACATGAAAAAAAACTTACCGAAAAGTGAAGTTTTCTGTCGAATCAGTGCAGACATCTTACAAAACAAACTGGAAAAAGTGATAAAAAAGCTTTTTATGTATTTTTCGATCAATTCTAATTCATTTTCTTGTAGGAATTTTTCTCAGAGCTAAAATTGAAATGCCAAAGTAATGAACTCTTTATCATCAAAGATCAAGAGGGAAAGTATTCACATTTCCTATTTAAATCTGATAATCTGCCCTGCTATTTTCTTACCTGCAATTAACTTACAGAAGTTTTTCTACACCAATTTATCTGACTTAACAATTAAAGCAATAGATTAGCTATGTTAGCATTGCAGGTTACACAATTCGGGTTCAAATCCCATGACCACTATCTTACCCAGGGTGTAAAAAATTGGCTAGCAATGGCGAACCCAAAATAATCTAGTCCTTCCAAAATTATTATCTCCCTACATAATGCTAGATACCAGTGAAAGCTTGTACAGGGCCTTGTTTGGAAGGAGAGGTGTGAATAAGCGTTGTTGCGAAAAAATAATTCAACATTTTTGTGTAAATAGGTTTTGTTGATTTTTCTCAAATCACATGCATCATGGACATGAAAAATTTTGTAGGATATATCACCTTGCCATCATTTCTTTCTCTTTATTAGATGCAGATGACATTCCATCAGATCTCATACCAGGTACTGATACAAGATATAATTGCTGAGTTCTGAAATATGATTCCATGAATGGAAGAATAATCTGAAAACAAAGTGAAGTGTGAAATAAACATGATTAGTAGTGAAGCATTAACTCACTGTAATGCATTTTAATTAATGTTCAATTGTAATCTTTTTTCGGAAATTAACTGAATGATAACATTTCTAAGTTTTTGAAAATTAAAAATTGAAGCATGCTATACAGCATATACAACTAAGTACGCAAGACATACCTAATTAACTTCATCATCTATATCGGCCATTTCACAATTCAAAGATACAAGTACATTACCTTGGCAAAAAATCGAATATCATCACTTTGAGGAACATTAACAGCAGGTGTAGTTGAAAGCAGAATATTTGCTGTCTGTTCTCGTCTACGTTGTTTCGTGAGATCGATTGCACGAGTCAATGCAGAAATGTAACTTCCAGCCTGCGATAATAAACAAATTCAAAATAAGCCGATTCGAAAATTTCGGAAACAAAACATTTGCTTTACTTACGTGTTCAACATATTGTAGCAATCTTGATAGGAGAGTGAATGAAAATCTTTTTTCAATTGTTGATTTTACTTCAATCACTTCTTCTTGAAGTTTGACCAGATTGTAGTTGTTTACCTACACAAGTAAAATAACCAATGATTACTATATTCTCAAAAAAAGCGATAAGAAATTGTAATTATCATTAAAGAGATTATGATCCTCACTTACTTGCAAGAATTTGAGCAAATCATAGGCTTTGTTTCTGTAACTCTCTTTCTCTTTAGCTGTTAGAGTGTCATAGGGCACCAACATTGGATGTTGTGGCAATGGTAATGGGCTTCCAGGTACTGAATAAAAATAATATTATCAATACAAAAATATTTTTAACGTCTTCGAAGTTTAGATTCTTCATTTATTCTAGATATTGCAACTAACTCTATGAATGAATACAAAGATTGTCTCTGAACAACAAAAGGAGAGATCAAAACTTCCCACTTTGCATTGGAAACGAAAAAAAGTTATTATGAATCTCAAGTCCAACTATATGACAGCCATAACAATGCATACACAACTGGTAAGAAGAAAACAATACAGTTCCACTAATGTTTCAAATGCCTATACAAGTAAATTTCATCATTGCAATAATTAGAAAATAAAAATCACTATATTTCTATTTGAATACACTTTATTTATGGGCCTGATGAAAATGTTCTGTATAAATATTCGAAACATTGTCTGAACTATATTGCTTGCTATTTACCAGTTGTGCAAGTATACCTATAAATAACTCGTGTAGCCACCACTCACTATATATGACAACCAGTTGAGCAAAATAGAAAACCTTAGACCCCTGATTTCAATCAAAGGCAAAATCGATTTTCTGTTCACTTACTTGCTGCCGCTAATGCCTTTGTTTCAAGCTCATGTTTTTTCTTCCTTGCCCACATCAGATGAAAGTTTTCTGCGAGCATCTCTGCAGTTGCTGTAAGTTCTCTTGTCAATGTAATATTGCTTAGATTGAATGGTCTCGGGCTGTAGCCATGTGGTGAATCGATTGCCATGCTCTATAAAAACAAATTGAATTAAGATAGGAAAATAAGTGAAATATTTGAAAGTAGCATGAAATTCTTGAAAAGCAATTGATGAGCGCAGTTGTGGAGGGGTGAACGCATTGGGCTTTAAGCTATGAAAGCCCCAGAAGCTGTAATTTTGTGTTTGAACTCCATGCCCACTACATCACCAAGGGTGTAATAAATTTGGTAGGCAATGTCAAACTGAGAAGCTTCCGGTCCTTCCAAACTATAGTAGCCCCATACCTAGTAGTGGCTGTTTACGCACAGAGAAAGGCGTATAAATATGTTGTGTAAAAAAAGTATTCGTATTTGGTATCGTATTTATGCCTTTTCAATGAATTTATATGGCAAATAATTTGTGTGAAAGTGTGAAATTTATTGAAAAGAAAGAACTAATCTTAATGAACTAATATAAATATTGTGCAGTAAAGTTGCTCTTATATAATGTGTATAGTTGTAAGAATAGAACGCCTCACCACGCTACTCTGTGATATTCTTCTCAACCTTGGCCCAGCACTATAAACATCTCCAGTATCTTTAGATCGCTCAAATGTCCACTCCCATGCAATCAGTGCTCGCAGCGCTTCACGGATTTGTGGGCGATACACATCTTTCTCCTGAATAATAAAAGTTGAATTTTTAGCATGTTATCAAAACCTCCATCCAAATTGTATTCGAAAATATGCAACATATTAACTGTTGAATGAGTGTTATTGTTTGTAAAATATGTATATAACATGAAAACAAAATTAAACGTAACCACTGAATTTGTCATGACAAAAATATACAAATAATTTTTTTTTTAAATCATACCTTATCATTGAAGAGCCTATAAGGTTTCAACATGGGGTGTTGTCTCACATCCCTATGCTCAGAGTAAGTTGCTCCATAAGTCCATCCTTTAGCAAACATATCAAGAGACCAAGTATCATGCTCCTGTTCTGCAAGCTTTGATACAAAATTCTCCATTTTGTCAGGTAGTTCAAATCTGCAAAAGAAAACAATAAACTCTTAAATTTTGAATCATCAATAAGGCATTGTATTTGGATATATGGATAAGGATAAGCGTGAGTGGAAATGGTTAGTTCTATAGATAGGATAAGATTTTCATATTTATACCAGGGAAAGAAAAGACAATAACATGGCTTAATCATATGGCAGCGTATTGTTTATAAAAACCAATAAAAATTGCAAAATACCCTGTGGTATCCAAAGGTGATGGATTAAAATTTCCTTCTGTGTCCATGTCTTGTTGCTTTTGTAATCTTTCCATCACAGGTGATAAAGCATAATCAGGTGGAAGGGCATTTGCAATTGCACATAAACATGGCAAAGCTTTACCAAACAATTCTGGTTCAAATTGCTGGAAAACAGGAATTAACAGATAAAATTAACAGAAATATATCAATAGAAGTAAACAGCAATAAAATGAATAGTTTAGACTTCTTGAATACAAACAAGTGTTTAAGGCTCACTACTTGTTCAAAACTGACGAAGCACAATATATGATTGATAAACCCAAGACACTAGTAGTTTTTGGAATGCTAGGTAAAGATAAATTATCAAAAAATATTGATAATTACTTACTCTTTTAGACAATGCATCAAATATTCCCCAGAACAACATCATTGTAAGATGCTTTTCTTCATCTGTTGCACAACCCTGTTGATCTCCTCCAGATTCAAGATAATAATATTTCCAGCATCGTGTGTAATGAAGAGTAAGAAGCTATGAGACAAAATGTTATAATATAATATATAAATATTCAGGAATGTATATTTTTATCAATAAATATTACAAGAATTCATTTCTATTTTTGTTTTCTTTCATTTCATATGTACCATATTTATATATTTTGTAAACTTCGAAAACCAGCAGAATCGAATTATTTTTTTAATGATTAAAATACAAAATTTCATCTAAGTAATTAGTACCAATGTATTATCAATATTTCTCCATAGACTTACACGAATAGGCGTTTCACATTGTTTGTTGAGCGCTGGAACATCGAATGCAAGTTTTCTCAAAAGATTGTGAAGAGAGGCTGGTCGAAGAACACTAGAAAAACAACAACACTGCCAACAAACTTTTTTGAAATATCGTTTTTTAATCCGAAATGAGTGGTCGTGTACATCTTAATTTGTATTTCTGCTTGGCCTGCTGCTAATTTAAGCCTTGTTAGCAAAAAAAAAAACATCAACAAAATAGGAAAAATATGATGTACCACAGAGGAAATAAATATACATACCCGGCCACAGAATCCAAACACGTACTGATTACTTGTTTTTGGGCATTTGTCAAAGAACGACATTTGGACATTCTATAGATTGTGTTCAGCAATGAATCAATTAAAGCAACTCTGTGTTCTCTTCCTTCCAAGAATTTCACATTATTAATGATGAGTGGCAGCACACTGTGGGCCATATATCGATTCAATGCAAGTGCCATATCAGTTGACATAAGTGCAGGCTATAAAATGAAATGAATAAAATATTCTTAAAAGTAAAAAGATTGAATAGATTTTTATTATTACACTTTTAGAATAGTCAGATTAAATTTTATTCACAGGAAAATTACAAAAATTCTAAATGTATAAAATGTTACTTTTACATCATATAATACCACACCATCCTCACATCATCAACATCACATAACAATCATCAAATATGTTTTTTTGTAAAAAAGAGAATTATAAACCGATCAATAATTATTTTTTTCTAGAACATTTTCACACCTTTGCTTTAAACAAGTCTATTTACGGAGCCACCAAGTAAGGGACTACTATTTTTTGGAATAGCTGAATCTTCATGGTTCGGCTTTGTCTACCCAATTTACCACAAACTGAATTAGTTTGTTGGAGTGGGGTCTTAACCCTAGATGTATCCGCGTTGAAAAAATCAAGCAAGGCATTCTAATCTTTAGTTTGTTTCCAATTTAAATCCAACCCGATTTCATGGTCAAAGTTTGTAGGAAATGAAGAAAAATATTAAATTGGGAAAAGAAAAGTAATTTTAACCTGGATTTGACTTTACCACATATTATAGACATACCGTATCGAGACTCGCTGCTGCTTTCATATCAGCGAGAAATCCAACTTCAATAAGTCGAAGAAAGAAATCTGAATCTTCAATGCCATATACACGTTCAAGGAATAAAACCATTGCTGCTTTGTGATCTGGTACAAAGGAAGCTGATAGGACTGGTTCTCTTACTGTTCCCATTCCATCTGTGGAAAGTAAATTTTTATTGTCAATAATGTGATGATTTTTGCTATTGCCAGTTTTTATGAGTATTACTTGTGCTTTATATTCAGAATATATTAGTTCTGCTCAAGGCTGAAAATTTCAGTGAAAGTGTATTGTCTGCCAACAAGACAAAATTGCCTCAATTTACATATAAATAAATAAAAACATATAAATTTGACTTGTTATATTACAGTTGCGAAGCACTTTCGCATAAAAATTGTTCACGTATTGAAATAGAGACGCAAGTCAATTACAGTAGTAGTTTTCTGTTAAAATTAAAAACACAAGAAAAAAATGTGCAAAATAAGTCTCATGGGGTGGATGTACATATAAAAATGAAGTAACACCAGACATTTACCAAAAAAGCAAAGGCCTTAATTATCTAATAATGATTTACCAATTACTGGTTCTGATACTTGCAAATTTACCTTTCTCTACTCTTGGTAAATCAAAGGGTATGTTGATAACCCCAATCAAATCTTCCAGAGGTACGAGAGAACGAAGGATACTACGGATGCGGAGAGCCTCACTTTTACCCTGATGATTGAATGAAATAGCAAGAATTATGAAAATTTAATGATAAACTTTTAAAAAAAAAAATTCTGAAATCAAAAATTAAAGTTGAAACAAAAGCATTGTACAAACCTGCATAATCAATGATTTCTCAGGAGCACATCTTCCAAGTAAATCAATCAAAGCAGAATAAAAAGCCAATATGGAAAATCCCATATGTACTTCTTCCTCTTCTTCATCTTCTTCGTGGTGTTGGAAACTTTAAAATTGAAGTTGGAAACAAATTTGTTATTATTCCTATCTTTATATTTTCTAAAGTTTGTTAGACCCAGTTGATCATTTTTTTTATCCGAAGCTGACTCACATTTTTCACTCTGAATATCGCCCTATACACCAGCCAATGATATCTAATGATATATACGCAGCTAATATTATTTGGAACGACCAAAAGCTTCCCGGTTCAGCAACTCAAGATGTATAATTCGCAATGTCAATACAGTAAATTTTAACGTTCTGACTGATAGGCCATCACGCTGCCGAATAAAATGAAATCTATGGTTTGTCTTTAAATCTCGCATATAACAGATATTTTAGCATGTGTGACTGCCATGGTCTTTAATTTCACTTTCAGAGGACACTAATAGAATTGATATTACACAAGAAGTCAATCAAAAATGTTCTTACTGGAAATGATGACCATGTGCATGCTCTGGACCATCTCTAGAAGGATCTTTACATATTTGAATTGCTTCAGTGATTGCAGCAAGAAGGCCTTGACCTCCTTCACCTCGTAAACTTGGTCCCAGACACTCAGGTCTTCGAATAAGAAGTCTCACTACCAGGTTGGCATTTTCTTCAACACTCTCACCTGCAATGACATTAGGTTTGGTTTAGGTTGTTAAAATTACCATTGTTCCATAATACATTGTTATGTGCAAATGGACGAGTTTAAAATTTAAGGTTCCATTGAAGTTCACAACTTTGTATTGCGCTCTTGGGCCATTTATCAATATTCGCCAAAATGGTGAAAAAAACGTCTGTTGAGCTATAGCCACTTGCAGAACTTCTAAGCTGGGACAAAGCTGATTTTGTACTGTACCATTGACAAAGACAGCATTCCTCAGGAAATCTACATAGCGTTCTCCCTCTACTGGGTTCCATCCAATATCTGGATATCCCTTTGATAATAAAAGAGGACAACTTTGTAATCCACATTCTGAGAGATGAGTGATAACCTAAATATAAAATAATATTTGTAGATAGAAAGAAACAGAAAGGATATAGCATTTAAAGAGATTAATACTGAAAAATATAATTTATTGAAATATTGCAATATCTCAGCTGCTGGTGCATCATGCTAAGGGTTGGCAATGCATTTACCCTTGCACCTCTGATTACTCCGCATGGGTTCATAAGTTCGAACTCTGGGGGATAATCATGTACAATAGGATTGCTGGACTCCTCCACACCATAGGGTGAGGCACCATTTCTTCTACCATCAATGTATCAAATACCTGGCTAACTAACCCGAACTGGTAACCAGACGAGAGTATATGGTACATAATATGACAAAGCCGTCTTATCAATTTTCCTCTTCCCGGGATAAGTATGTGAATATTATCCTATCCTACTATCATCATAAAAATCATACCGTTTCTAGTTCAGGTTCTCTAAGTGACAAAGCAAGTTCATTGTTGTCCATAACTGACGCGCCAGCAACATCTAGTGGTGTAGATCCTCTCATAGATGGTGAAGCTTTAAAAAACAAAATTATAAACTGTTATTGCATGGAATAAAGACTCAATTCATCGTGTTTAAAATCAGAAAAAGTTTCTGTCATAATACATTATATTGTCATCCTGATTACATGATTAAAGTTACCTAGTCCGACTGCACTATGCCCAAGAAGAAATCCCAAATGATCAAACATTGCTCCTTGATTTTGTCGACTTATTCTACAGAAATAACAAAGAAATCTGCAGCACGCTGCAACCATTTTCGGAAATAGAATTTCTGGACCTGTAACAATTTAAAGTAATGTTAGGTTTCATCTGATTAGTGTGTGTAAGTTCCATGTAACTTCTAATTTTTGTTTCAATTACCATGGCAAACCTCCAATGTGTTGTTTCAGAGAACATTATACTTTTACATAGATGCTACTATTGTGGCGTTTGCTCATAAAATCAAAAACGGATATATACCGTTCAAAAAGTTGAGAAAGTGTAAATACTTTTTATGAATAGCGCCAGATATATTTTCTCTCATGATTTATCATAACACGCCCTAACCAGGTTAAACTTATTTTGACTCTTTTTTTCAAAATAGAATAAAGGTTATGCTTAGAACAGGCTCATTTTCTAAGCTCAAGTTGAACTGTTTTGACCAAACCGTGACTCTGTTCACCTTTTTCCAGTGCTTACCAAGACTATAAAGTATTAAAAATTTAAACATATATTCTATCAAAATTACAACATAACATAAATTACAAACCTCCAGACTCTGAATCTTCATCACTAGAACTTCCCAATACGTTAACCATGACAGACATCACGGTTTCATGCATGCATACAACTCGCATCAAGTTCGGATGTTGATAAAACACTTTGTTATTCATGATTTGGCTAAAAACAGAAACAAAATTGATTTTTTTGGAAAATGATTAAAACACGACTTGACGGTTGGTTCATTGTGCTAAGCGTTAGTTTTGTGCGAGATAACCATGTATAAGAGGATTGCTGTAATTCTTACCGATCTAGCTTGCTTAATGTAACCGCTGGTTTGTTACGGCTTTCTTCACCAGCAAGTCAATGCATTTGAAACAAGTAACTGGCTAACCCGGCATGGTAACGGACAAGAAGCTGAGGTTCACCAAATATCCATATATCTATAAGTAGCCCCAATTGTTCCTCATACTTACTTGAGTCCTTTGATAATCATAATTTCTTCCTCTCGGCCAAGTTTAACAGAAAGTAAAGATCGAATCCTCGTCAATGCTTCAACCAAATCCATTGTATCTGTTTCTGAAACTTCACTGATACAATATGCCTTATGTAAAGCTTGTTGAAGCTGAATTAGAATAAATATTTGGTGAGTCTTGAATACAGAATAAACTCCTTTCATTATTCAGTCTATCAAGTCATTTCAAGGTAAAGTAAAGCATTGGAGACACTCAACTAATTTGAATGTTACTGGTGTGAAAGTTATAGCCTTGGAGATGCATTTTTCCTTGTTTTTGTAATTAGAGTTGGAGTCATATATTGATAATTTTTGGATTTTGAAGTCTGAGTCAAAATTTCATAATCAACTGAAACTTGAAAGGGTTCGCAAACGTTGAAGTCTCCCTAGTCAAACTTTGGTTATCTGAGAGTCGGGGCAATTGCTTCTAACCCGCACTTAGCAGATCGTAAAGTTTTTATCAGCCCTTGTAAAAGGTAGAGTAATTATATAGAAATAGTAATTACTGCAATTGTTAATTTTAAAACACTTTCACAGTTTAAAAACCTTTAAATTGTACTACGGTACCTCTCCAACAGCATTATATTGTCTGAACATCAATTCAAACATGATACGAATTAAAGCTGGATCTTGAATGTCGCTTCCTTCAGCCCACTTCACAATCGTTTTTATAACAAGTTGTTGAAATGAATTGATTCCATTTGCTTCTTCTTTTGCTGCACCGGTTACTTCATCAGATGCTTTTGATCGTTTCAGTCGAGATATGAAAGAAGATAGTTTCTGCCTCCATGTCATCTGATAAAAATTATAATTTTTCTGAATATATGTCATGAAGAAGAAACATTTGTTTTTTATGTTATATAAATGTTCAATATTAAATATATATATTTGAGTATATGGACTATTACACAATGATTTATTAATAATGCACTTTTTATTTATAATTCAATAAATCCTTTAAACATTTTGATATTTATTTGCGGTATTTAGACTGGTTACTCGACAGGACCTGAACCTACATCATGGCTGCTTTGGATGGTTTCCTAATTATGGATAGGATTGACATATTTATCCTGGAGGAGAGGAAAGTTGATAAGACGGCTCAATCATATGGCGAACCACGGCATTTAGGCTGGTTTCCAGTCCATGCCGGGTATGGGTTATAGATTAGGATGGCTATAGATTGAAACTTGCCTTCTCGAATCAAATGATCGTAGATTTATATATTTTTTATATTAGAATTACCTCAACTTCTCCTTCATCTTCTTCATCCAAATGTTCTCCACAATGTCTTAATAAATCCATATGAAAATTCCATTGCATCCATTTAATATCATCGGACAATGGACAATCTGATTCTGCATCTTCATCTTTAAAACTAAAACGATGTTTGAAAATTGAATTCAATTTTCTGCTATAAAATACGACTTCAGAAGATTGGTTCGGGGTGATATATAGCCCAAATATAAATAGTAATATTGTCAGCAATGTGATCAGATAATGTAAAAAAAGATTCAAAAAAGTACAGTAAATGTTTATTAAATCACTACCTGAGTAACAGTCCGACTTGATCTGCTGGTGGAGATCGAAATTCTTTTGTCATCTTTGCAGTCATTGCTGCAGACATATTTAATGCTTGCATCACATTTTGATATCTATCTTTTTGGTTCTGTAAAGTAAAAATAGGATTACAACTTTGCTTGAGGTACATGTACGAGTGAATTTTAAGTCAGGAATGGGCAAGCTACTGCCCGCAGACAGCATTGGGCCCACAAAACCATTTTGTGCACCCTCCTGAATTTGGAGAAAGTCGTTAAAATTTCTTACAACTGAATACTAATTTGTGTTATAGTTGACGTTTTTATTTTACATATTGAATTTGTACAAAAAGTTAATATATAATATGTTTTCTTAAAAAAATGGGCCTTGCAAAACCAACTTGTCCCAACCCTGATTAAAGTGATTAATACACTTCCATTATAACCAAGTTAATACAAGAATAGTTTGAAAACATACAGCCCCACTCAATTTGTTCATAATAATGTTGTAAACTCACAAAGAAGGATATTTGTTCATGAGCATAATCAATTCATCAAGTCTAATACCCAAAACATTGCTAAAATGCCTAATTTGTAGTTGTGCTGGAATATGGTAAAAAAAACTTTCTATTTAGCACATGAGATACAAAAAGTAATAAAAGAAACACAAGATTGAATAATACCATCTGCATTTTTCCAACAATCAATGTTGCAAATGAGTTAACTGCTTCTACTCTGTGTCTGAGTACAAGATCACTGAAATGCATCAACATCTGACAAACTTCAATTTTTACTGATTCCACCAGGTTCAGCCTCAACAATCCACATCCAACCTTCGCCCTCAAGACTGGTTTAAAAAAAAATAATGCGGTTGAGAAAATGATTACAACGACTAGAAATTGAAATTGGAGATAAAGTAAATCAGACACAAAAGAAGAAACACACACATGAGAAATAAAATACATTCTAAAACAATCACTAATATAATAGGATGCAAGTTGGGAAAATATCTATTGAAACACATAAGAACTGCAAACCGATAACAAATACAATGACTCAATATATATAAAAATTATCAGCTTAATATTGCCAGTTTAAAAACATTCTAAGATGTTTCAAAGATGTTCCATAGATGCTGTCTTATATAGAATACATGAGAATAACCAATTCTTATTAAATTCATAATTATCTAATAAGCAAACTTCATTTACCTTCATTGTTTTCAATTAGAGATCCCATATAATAAGGATCAATCATTGTAAGAAGTTGTTCAAGATCACTGTTTCGAAAGACTCCCATTTGTAACAATCTGACAGTTAAGTTCAACAGAGGCCTGGAATTGTTTATTGTCAATGAATTACAAAATAAAAGTCGATAGAAAAGGATTGAGAAATGTGGTTGGTTTGCAAGCACCATAGTTTCACAAATGACAATAAATTGCTTATATTGGAATTTAGTCCATATCTAAGGCGCACCGGACTATGGGGAAAGAATAGGATTTACATATTCATCCACGGGAGAGGAACGAAGATAAGATGGCTTAACCATATAGCGAACCACGGCCTCTCGTTCGTTTACCACTCAATGTCGGGTATGGGATTAATTAGGTATTTGTTTTTGGTAGCATGAACTTGATGGTAGAAGAAGCCATAACCGACCAGCGGTTACATGAACCACTTCACGGTGGCGAGGAGTCCAGCAATCCTCTCGCACATAACTAGCATGGGATTCGAACCTGCGAACCCATGCAGAGTAATCAGGGATGCAGTGGCGAGCGTATTCCTAACACTTAGCACGCATCTTCAGAAAAAAAAATATACCAAAATATACCTTCATCAAACAGTCAACAAATGGCGAATAATCATTACAAGTTTACTGCTGCTTCACACTAAGTATGGTAGATTGTGTATAGTAGAAATTGATTCTATGCAAAATGAAAAATAGTACTCACACAAATAGAAATTCCTGTTTTTCCCCACACGCTTCCTTATAATTCATGTTTCCAATGCTGACAACTTCAAGCAATTGTTGAATTACATGATCACGAAGATTATTCAGCCGTATTTCAGGAACTTCAGTTGGACAATATAGTAATTGCGGGCTGCAAATGTATGAAGTAAGACAGTTTTTACGCTGAAAAATAAAAGTTGAACAATAAATTAAATAACCAACTTACGATGTCACAAACTGTATTGTAGACCAATTCATACGAGGGCGCAATGTACTGCTTCTTCCAACTCCAGGTAAACCTGCTTCCTTCGTTTCTGAGTTTGCAAATAAACTCACTGATTTTGTGGAATCATTCAATGGGAAAATGTATTCTTCTCGAGTGTTGACTCTGTAATAAAACAGAAAAAATAAAATGTCGCTATTATGATAACTTTTTGATGACTATAACTAATGATAATGATACAGTAATTATATATGAAATATTTTAACTTTATACCACTTTATACCACCATTGATCAAACTATTAGTCTCCTTGCTGTCTATCTAACAACAACAAATATGAAACTCCAAATATCAATATGTCGATGTCGCAAGTTACAATACTAGGGTGAAAGCGCTACATTGACTATTCCATCAAGCAAATTATGATAAATCAGGAATTCTTGTTTAAAGACAAAGCATAAATTATTTCATATACACAAAGTTACCTTGCATCAGCGTGTGGTGCCAAATGCATTTCAATAAGAAGATTATGGTACTGCATTCTGAGTGGTCCAGATAGATATACACTTTTAATTGTATGCATGAGCTGCCTTTCATCAACATGACTGAAAAAGAAAAATATAACCAAGTGAGTAATACAGCTGTATATATGATAAGATGAAAAACAGCACGACTTTCCTTTTCAAGTTTTATTCTGAAGATCAAGTTTAAAATTTCTCATTGTACTGACCTGCAAAGTGCATGAGCAACTCTGTGATTACCCAAGGCACTCATAGCACAATATAATTTGAGGGTTTGCTCATGAAAGTTAAGTAGGTTTTCATGTTCTGTCAATTCTAATAAATTAATACTTCTGTTCTCCTCTGGTATATGGACAGCAATAAACTTGACTGAAAACAAGAAGAAAGAGGTGTTTTGTTTATTTATGAATACAAAATAGACATAGCAATAGTTAAATGTCTGTATGTGGCTTTGAACATTAAAATCAAGTACCGGTAGGTACAATCTCGGTACAGTAATACTCTGGAAGCTGCGTGATTGCCTAGCGTTTAGCCTTCACTGGGATAAAATTTACATATTCACTTATTACTGTGTTGGAATTGCAGATTACACACTTTGGGTTTGAACCCCATGACCAGCATCTCACCCAGGGTGAAATAAATTTGGTAGCTATCAGGTGCTGGCTTTTATTTTGAAGTGAAAGGCATGGACAAGCGTCATAAAAATGGATGGGATTGGCCTCCAAATTTTACATCTGTTATCCAAATCTACACTAACATTTTGCTTTGCTTTGTGCCTACTCTCACAAGGTTGGTGACAGCGATGTCTTTAGCATCATAAACTTATTCGCCAAAAGTCGTTGCAGTTATAAAGTATTCATAGAAATCAATAAATTGAAGTTCAGTGGAATATCCATCAATTCCAAAATTAAG
This sequence comes from Styela clava, assembly GCF_964204865.1. Lineage (NCBI taxonomy): Eukaryota > Metazoa > Chordata > Ascidiacea > Stolidobranchia > Styelidae > Styela > Styela clava. Next base: position 14,233,291 of record NC_135251.1, on the reverse strand, counting down.
TTAAAAACTGAAATGCTACAGTTGACATAAATTACCGTAATTATTCAGATTTTATCCAGTACAATATGTCACTATCAGAAAATCACAGTAGAATTACATGCGGGTATTAGTAAATAACATATTGGACCACAGTTGAAATTCTAGACAAAATATAAATAATTGAGATAATAGATGTATTTTCTACTTTTTACTGCATATCTATGATGATGCAGCTTTAATCTGTGACTGCTAAATACAATGATTTTGTTACCAGGTATTACATATAAATGCCGGTAATAATGTGTATTTCTATTTTATATTTAAACTGAAATTGAAAGCCTGATTTCTCAAAATAAACCAATTAGTTGAATAATCCAATCAAAGTTTCATTTCATTAGAATAAGATTTAATAAATTTATTCCATTTTGAGCTGAATTCTACATACAATTTCTATCAATAAAGTTGAAAATTTTGCAATGGATAAGTTGCCTGACTCATCAATTCAATATTTCAACTCACATGGATTATTTGAAGTGTTGTATTCTTCATTTGGTTGTTTCAATTCCACTGACCATCCTTTATGATGATTTTCTTTTCTACATAAAGGTGCAACTGGATTTTCTTCTAATCTTGCCCAATGTGCGTGTGATAAATATTGCACCTAAGATATAAGGAAGAGTATTTAACATTCCATGAATTGCAATATTCAACATCAATTAAGCAACAACACAGTAACAGAAATGGAAAGACTGGTGAGGAATTTCTTGAAAAACAAAGAACAAATGTAAATGAACAGGCTTTTTTCGTGATTTTGGTTTTTTTGGGTAGATTCATTGATAATCTACTACCTTCAGAAGAAGCTATTATTTCCTTATTATCAATTAGTTGAGTACCGTAGTTGCCTGTTACTAACAAGTTTTACCTGTAATCTTGGTGGACACTGAGAAATCACATTTTTCCTCTCAGATTGAAACATGGCAGCTGATATTGGCATACAACTCTGAAAAATATTAAACAGTATTTAATTAGTGTAGTATAGTATAAAAGTTCTGCTTATATTAAATCATATTTGCTAACATGGCAAATAAAAATCAAAAAATAGAATTGTGCATGCTATTTCTGGTATACTAATGCATACCTTAGATCTTCCCAATTCATACTGAAAGACGTTCGCAGAAGAAGGCAATGCAAAGACAGCTGGATACAAGAGAACCTCAGGTTCAACCTATAATAAATATTCAGAGAATAAAAATTATTGCTAATTTACTATACATTCAATGACTTGATGTTATAGTTTTAAATAAGATGGAATAATAATATTTTCCTTAATTTTTTAAGATACCAAATAAAGCGACTGCAGTCACTAGTTTGTCAAGCTCAGATATGATAACAGTAAGCCAGTTCTGCGGCTGATGAAAATCTTTCTCGGAGTTTCATGTGGGACAAAGACATCAGCGATTCTCTGTCACATAATTAACACTTTTCAGCTAAAACTGAAGGTCCCCATAGTGTGATCTAGAGCATGTTCCTCATGTTTAACACCATGTGCAGTCCATTGGATAATTTTATATTACAGGAATTGTTAATACCCTCCCGCAAGCATGGCAACACAGGACGCAAAATACAAAATATACCTGATAATAGGTGTTGAGATCTTTTCCGTTTGCTGAAAATGTGAGAAGTCCAGTAGCAAGATCGACAGTACAGCTTACGATGATACCAGATACACTTGGATTTCCACCAGGTTTGCTGTTTGGTGGAGATGAAGCTTGTGGGAGATCACCACACCATAACATAAAGCAGTTTGATCTTTTTACACTGAAATTTTATGCAGAGGAATATGCATATGAAAGCAGGGAAAATATAGGCAACTTGTGTGTAACCACAAGCAATTAGCAACATTGTCAAGGTTGAGCCCCTATACCACTTATAGGGTAGAATATCATTTTAATATTCAGTCATGGGAAAGAAAACCACAAGTATTCATATAAAATACAGCTTTTTGCTCGGCATTGCCCAGCATGGAGGTGGTAATCGACCAGTAGATGTGTCCACTACACTACTCATGGTGAGGTGAGGAGTTAAGAAAATATACTTATACACAATTGCCAGGAAGTGAATCACAAGATGAGATAGGAAAGATTATTTTGAAAACTCCAAAATACTCACAAATATAGAATGAAAAACTTTGGAGTATGGTGATCTATTTATCTATGGTGAGAACAGTGTTGCTAACACAGCTTTATTTTTCAAAAGAATATAGGGTTTATAAAACAATGATTTTGCTGCTAAGAATTCCATGGTCGTCCACAAATCTATCAATATTACTTATACTGTTTACCTGTCACTAACTTTCCCTCTGTCATCACCCAATGTGATGGTTACGTGTCGAATTTGTTCCATGTGAAACTTAGACGAGCATGTGTGAAAATCTGAGGTCACCCATCCAATATATACATTTGATGATTCTTGTGATGGGAAAATCCGAACGGAAAATGAATATTGAGTGCTCTTCAGAAGCTGAGGAAAATAATATAGCATTGTGATGTTCATAGGGTAAAGATAATGATTCCTAAAATGTATAACAATCAAATACTGATACTTTTCAATTAATTTGAAAATAGAATTAATTAGTGTTCAAGACGGGAACAATCAACTTGATAGATTTATTCATAATCTATCAGAAAATTTGGTTGTGGTTTGAACTTTTTAAAAGGTGTTTCACATCATGGTTCGGAATAATTCTGTATCCAAGTGCTGAATTAGTAGTAGGGATGGTTACATGGTCCCATTGCCATTTCAATGCCCTCTTCTGTAGAGGTCATTATTGGGCTGGCATATAGACAGTAGATTTGACTTCAACATAAGATATGAATTGTGATGAACGACGAATATGGTTTGCGGAACAAACACAAATTCCGACTTGAATATTGTTTTTCAAGTGCAGAGTCATCAATTGATAAATGTAAGCAACGTGTAGCAAAATTTTGTTAATAAAATTTAACATAACATGGGAACTTGATAAAAGTAAGTAAAAATTTACTTGTTCGATATCGTTCTTATACAGAACATCTGCGAACTGATCAGGCAATACTTCCTCCGTTAATCTTGTTCCTCCTGGTGAATTAGGTGGTAGAGCACCTGCTGTACTTGCTTGCGGTGAAAGATTTTTCGACTTTGAAAATGGAAACTTGGATACCTTGCCTAGCATAAAAAAATTTGGCAATTGACACAGAAACTCTTTTGGATCATAGTTGATTATGAGGAAACACTCAGCGTGAAGAGCATGTACTCTATTGATATTATATGTAAAGTGCATGAAAAATAATCTTTGAAAAATATGTGACCCCTGACTCATGACACTAAGCATTAAAGATATGATAGACATTTCATAGCATATCATCCTATGCAGAATGATATACATTGAAACAACTGACCTTATTCTTGTTTTAATCTGAATTGCTAATTGATTGGCTAGAATGGTCTGACAAGTACATAAATCGTCATATCGACTTTCCTTTATCTGATGCAAAAATAACAAAAATAATTTAAAAATAATATCTTACTATGCCTTGGTGCAGGCGACAAATGTTTTTGATCATGAGCTGTCAGAGGTGCGAGTAATCCACGAGCACTTTTGCGAAGAACTTCGAAGTCACTGTCAATATCTAAATGCACAATATAAATTTGAATGATGAAATAGCATATATAATGTATATACAAATATTATTCTTTGGTGGTAATTTGAATCATTAGTCAAAATTACCAAAATTAAAAATAGTCAAAAAACATATTAATCTGGGAAACGTTGTGTAGAGTTTTGAATTTGAACTCTAATCCAACTGCTATATAAAGTGATATCTCATTCTTCAAGAAAGATAAACCAAACATAAATCGAATAAATCTGTAGTCAAGCAAAAAAATCATATTATACTCTGTATGCAATTGCATGGATATATAGATTTTTGAAATGCTTTTATTATAGGAAAGAAATCATTACCACTAGATACTGAAGTAACGCCAACAACATTTCTTACCTTCAAATTCAGATTCTTGATCAGTAAACATGTTAATTTGAGTTCCAGGACTATTTTGTGCAGCAAAGAAAGAAGAAAAGAAAGAATAAAAGAGGAAAAGTATAAAGACAGAAAAACAGAGAAATATTGATAAGTTGTAGTCTAGCTATAGTTTATATGACTAGTAGCCTTTTTCATTCCTTTTTTGAGGTTTTGATTTGATTGACTTTAAAAAATATTTCAAATCTTCTCTTAAATGATATTTGTAAATGTGTATATCAACTCTTTTTTTCACATGCAGCTCTTATTGCGGTTACTTGCAACAATCTATCAGTGGTGTTTAGTGACTTGAATAGAACCTGACATATGATCTTGTCTTGAGAACGAATACCTTACAAAGGCATATGCTGTATTACTCTGTGTATAATACACAAGTGTAGACCGAATGTATGAAACGCTTCTGCAATAAACAAAAAGGCTGGACGCGCAAAAGAGGAGTTAGCAGTTATTTGTATGAAACGTGGAGATTATTAATTTCTGGTGATTTATGTATTAAAATGCTTTTGTGTATTATGTGTTGTATTATGTAGGGAGAAATATGGTAATCTATCAAAAAATATGAATTTTTTTATTGGCATCTATTGCTATATAATGATCCTGAAAACTGCTATTCACAATGCCAAAGCAAATTCCAACTTCTTGACAAAAATGCTCTAAAAAGTTTTCACTGTTTGCTGTAATCGAAAATGTTACCAACTTAAAAATTACCTCTTCGTAAATTTTTCTGCCATCTTCACAGGCATGTTCAATCTTGTGAATAGATATTCAACTGATTTTTCTCTGGCGCGAGGTCCTCCTAACCATTTGTGAATGACACGTAATCTCGGTGGAAGATGGTTACTGAAAAACAAATTAAAAATTTAACAATCATTGGTTCAGTATATAAAGATAACACTATGAAAAAATGGAAAATGCGTCAAATTTGCAAAATATTCTCAGATTGTTGTGGACAAGTTTTGGCAAATGTGTCATGCACATTGGGCAAATAAATGTTGGTTGTATATAACTGTGAAGTGTTGAAGAATACATACATGAAGCATACATTGTTAACCAAATAGCAGTTACTAGCAAACTGGTCTAACTATGTTGGGGTCGAATATTAATAGATTCTGGGTTTGAGTACTGTGTTCCATCAGGCTAATGTTCAATTAGAACCATGTCTCCAGAGTGTGAGAAATTAGATAAGATGATCTAAATCTAAACCAGTGGATTTAAAACTTTCATGATCCTTAGCCGCCCCCTAAGGACTCGCAACACTCGACCTACTGCTTTTCTATAGCAATACCTAGTTTTGGTGTCAACATTTTTCTATCACTTATTTTATGTGGCACTTTCACTAATAAAAGTCAACAAATGAAATAAATGCATTACAGTCAAAGAATATTAAACAAATCACAGTCAATTTACTTTAAATTGATATAGTTATCATGAGTGATACCTAGGGAAAGCCTTCACTTGTGGAGTTGTGTCTGTGGCCGCCAAGGACCCAGTTTGAGGAATACTGATCTAAACTGAAGTGATACCTAATCCAGTGACTCTCAACGCGAAAACAGATGCTTGATTAGATTCTTGTTTAACAAAGCATGACATACAATGTCCACAATAGATGATTCATTTGTATTTCAAAAATTACATTACCTTACATATTATTGTTTTAGCTAGAAAGTAGGGTATGTGGAAGAAGGCTAAAACTTGGATCACTTGAACATATTGATATTTTCTGCAATACAGTATTGTACTTATAAAAATATTTACCCAGCTGGTATCCTCGTAATTTCAATATCAGAGTGTTTTCCATTGACAGTTTGAAACATTGGAAGATTCTTGGTAAACCACATTGGTATGTTGGAGTTCATTCGACTGTGTAAGAAAACAAGAAACCCTAATGTAAAAAAACTGAAAACAGCATGATACTAATGGCAACGAATAGCATATCAAGTGTACTCACATAGCAAATGGCTGATAGCCTTCTTGTAAACCATTTACTGAAAAATATTTCAAAGTGTGGATATCCTGAAACAAAGAACATCAATATTATCCAAATACTGACCGATAATAGTATTGCAGTATATATTGATGGAACCAGAAACAGGCACTTCATTGAAAAATATGTACATAGCAGTTAAGGGTAAATATACTTCAAAATCGTCGACACTCCTGGTTGTTAGAATCACAACAACAAAGAAGCTGTGGGCACTGATTACATGAAGACAATTATAATTCCGTCATTTTCGCGATAGAGTTTCTCTTTCATGCACTTTTGCTATAATCGCTGACTGAATTTTAGTGTTAATAATATTGAGGTAAATATTCATAGTAGACCTCTTTTCGGAACGAAAATGTAAATTACATCATAACATTTATTGCCACTTGAAATAATATAAAAGTAAACATAAAAAAATTACCTTTCCAAGATTGAGAGAACCGCTCTGTCCAACCCCCAGGCTTACAATTGGCACAAGATAAGTATCAGCAGGGATATTACTGAATGCAACCTCTTGTCCAGTGCTATCAATCATGATTTCCCCGTTCAGTGTGAATGCTGAAAATAGAGGTTGTTAGACATTCAATACCAGCAAGTAATGTATATTATGGTCATATGTTATATGACATATTTATCACGTAATTTTAATAAAAATGGGGTTGAATCAAATATGAAAAAACTTACCAATTGTTCGTTCATTAAAATCCAACAAGCAGCCAATCACATCACTTACATTCCACACGTGACCGAAACGTTCTGGACCGTTGTGCCATTTCTGCGCCTGTGGGTACAATGGCAAAAATGAACAAAATAGTTGTATCATCACAAAGAGTGGCCGTTTTTTTTTAATGTATTTATTGGTCCAAGGCTTTGGACACACAGTCATCGTCCAAGATATATACAAATTGTATATATTAAAACTGAAAAATATTACTGCAATAACACTGCAAGACATAAGCTTATGTGCGTACGCATAAAAACACACACACACAAGCTCGAAAATTTGTACAATATACATACATGAGCTCCATCCAATACGTAGGCGTTTTCATCAATTCCCAACTCAACAACCGGAGAACAATCTGATGTGGCCCATCCAACTCTTATTGTTCCATTTGTTTCAACCTGAAAACATAGGACACATTTTCGAATTAGATTGAATTGGTTTTGCAAATTGTCAATGTTCTTGGTAGAGTTGTTCTTGCAAAAACAAATTTTTTAGCCGCAACTAATGCACCATTCAATTTTTAAACCTGTACTTGAAAATAGAAGGAGCGCCGAAGGCTAATACTTTAATATTTTTTTTTGGTGTCTTACAGGGCGCGATATTGCGCCTCAAGTTTTAATGGTTTTTATTATGATTCACAAATACACCATCATATGACACTCGGTACATATAACGATCGGTACACTTCTATCAACATTTGGATGGTATTTTGTTAACATTGAGGTGGCCATATTAGTAATTTGATCCTCCCATCGATATATTTGATCCCTGTTCTCCTGTTTAAATAAGGGTTAAACTAGCGCAAAGGGGCGTTATTATGCTTAGTAGTGGTGGGAAAAAAGGTTTAATGGGTTACTTTCTCACCTGAAATTCAAAATACCATTTGTCCTTGTTCACCGCAAAAGTGCTTTCAGCTCTGTACATTCGACAATGACCTTGCTTGATATTCAGACTTGATCCTAAAATATGAATAAGTCTTATCAAACGTTTGATGCGAACAAGGCTGTCCGCAGGGTGTTCTGCGTATAGTTGAGGTAGATAATAACTGTGGAATGATTGGGATTTTTATGTGTGTTGCAGTCTTAACAATGGACTGGATAGAGTTGGATCTGATCTCTAATGTACAATTACAATATCGTTCATTAGTCAGTGATGAGTTAAAGTTGGAAGGAAAAGAAAAATTTGAATTTCCCCTCTCAAACACTTTTTCGAAATTTTAAAATAATTTTCTGCTATTTTCATAATAAAAAAGACTCAGGAGAATCCATTTTAGCTATATTTTGGAAATTTTGCATTTTAGAATAATAATAATAATAATAATAACTGAACTAAGCGCCTTACCAGTGCTGTGTTCATTTAATCTTTCATCTGGAGGTTCAACAGCGTATCCATACCCAAGTAATGTTCGGACTAATTCACGAATTGAGTTTCTGAAATAATTATATTAATAATTACTTGTGCAGAACATGATTTGAGATGATTCTAATAATAATTCTTAAAACAAAACTGGCAATAAATATGCACTTCATCATGTGTCAAACGAAAATTTCGCCCACAAATGATGCAAGCATATACCTGTTTGATTGTCTCGCCGCGTCATCCAATAAATGGAAAGGCACAAGTCTTGGATTTCGTTTGGTTTTCACATCCTGCAACATATAAAACAAAGTTTGATTTACTTCTCAAATTGATAGCAAATTAACCAAACGCATTGTAAATACACCTTATTGAATGAAAAAAAATATCAGGGGAAAAATGGAGGGCTCTAGGCTGGTGAGAGGAATCTTCAAGTATGCCAATAACCTAGTAGGGTAAAACAGCACAAACGTTAGAAGATCTCTTAGATCTAAAGAAATCATTAGATAGCGAAGAATAAAGTGCATACACATGGGTGGTTAGTGTGGTGTTCCGCTACTGCGCCCTGTAGTTCGCTTTCGGTTCGTTATTGTTAATATTCCGTATGTATGAAGTGATATCATGATTGTACGTATTTTAATTAATCTGCTACTTGGAATAATCTAATTTAATTGAGCAAATTTTACAATACGATATATGGACAATTGACAACACAATATTGTGCGTTATATATTGGCATCTGACGAGGTTAGATTTGCGCAATTTCTTCAAGTATGTTTAATAATTCAGAAGGAATAGGACACATAGAAGCTGGGATTCTCTTCCTATAGTTTGCAACCCATTCCCATGCGCATAAAAAAGGAGTTGTAATTACTTAAGTTGACGAAATATACCAGATATATTCTCCGACAGGCCATTATGCGTGATCAGCGACAACCTACAGTGATCGTATTTATTAATTTCGCACAAAGATTCAATAGACTTACAAGATTAAGTCCATACGTCCATCCTTGCTTTACTCTTTCTCTTGCCCATACATTATGTGCATTGTTTGCAAGTTTTTCCACCAACATTTCCATCTGATGACTCAATCTTACGTGAGATAAATCCAATGGAGATGGTTTGTATCCGCTTGCCATCATGTAACTGAAATATAGTAAAATAATTTCCATTTTCAAGTCTAAGGTAATATTCGTTTTTATGAAGACTTTAAAACGCTTTGCTTTACAAAAGGCCTTAGATAAGCAGTGAGGTGCGAAAATAGGAAGATTTAAATATATTGCGTAGTATACCAAATTTTTTTTATCATTAGTACCAAAGTGAGCCATGGTAATGGGTATCGAGCACAAATCATACGGCTTCAACTGAATTAGACAAAATTGTCACCGCTAAACTAAATGAAAATTTTATTTTTTACACGACGCTTATTAAACCACTTCTATGTGAGGTGGTGATATTCTTGGAAGGACTGAAATCTTTCCGGTTCCGCATTGCCTATCAAATTTATTACACTCCGTGTGAGGTGATTAGCGTGAGATTTAAATTTGATATGTGTATCCTGCCATGCCAACACAGTTAGGTCTACCGCTGTAAACGCTACCCATCGCGTCCATAAGTCGTTATTTTAATAAAATACCAGGGTACGAAATTTAGCAAAACTTACTTTCTCGGCAATTTCAATTTTCTTAGTTTATACTCGGCATCTTCATCAGCGATTCCAACATGATATCCAAGAGCAACAATAGTGCGTAATGTTTCGTACGCCATCGTCAGATTGAAACCTTTCTCTTGTTCAGGTAGATGTGTAAATTCAACCAAACATGGATTCTGCTTTTTGACATCGTCTCGAATCTATATATTATTAATTCAGTTAATAGCTATTTAACATCATCGCATCATATTTTAAATCGGAATCACACATGGTATTGTTTTTATGAAGCGTTCTTCACTCTGAACAAGGCTTCCTGCAAGCAATCAATGATTTTATAAATAGCAATTTTTAGAACAAGAACAACCGGAATCTTCTCGACTTTGTCTACTTAGTTTATACAAGCGGGGTGGTTGGTGGTCATTGGCAATGCATTTAACAAAAATCTAATATGACGTCACTGTAATTTTCCATTGTGTGATATGATACAAATATGATATCGTATTATGACGTCACAAATTTACAAAAGATTTTTTTTTTCCAAACACGTCAGATGTGTGAAATTCATAACGTTGTTGACCTGATCAAATAGAATACGCTATTGACCATGATGTATGTAATAAGAAAGTAATTTGTAGATGTTGTTCATTTTACTTTCGTTTATTATTCAACTTACTGTTCCATAGCTCCATCCGCCTTGAATTCTATTCATCGCCCAGAGTTCATGAATGTTTTCTGCAAGTTTTGATACGACAGTTTGTAAATAGTGAGGAAGGATTACCTGTTAGCAAAGAAAATGTATAATCAAGTATATTTCACTTCTGACTGCATTCAGTCGCATTTTTTCTGGTTTAATCAAAATTTAATCGCTCTTTTTTTTTCTGATGAGAGAGGGTACCATGAATGTAATTCATTAATTGAGAATTTTAAATTTCAAAAATATACCGTTATATACAACTTTTCCAGGAAATAAGGGAGCAATGCTTAAATATGTAATCACAGCAAATGGCTGATATTACAGCTAAATTCTAAAATAATTGTACTGAATGTCATATGACATGTAAACTAAATATCACACAAAGGTGTGCATTAATTTGTAAAAACTAAAAAAATTAGGGTGAAAAGTTGGAGTGTACGAATGAAAATTTGAAAATAAAATGAAAGTAATAACCTACTATCAACTACTTTCATTTTTAAGTGGCGTAAATTTGAAATTAATCGCGAAAAAAGCATTTTATCACAACAACAATAACAACAACAACCTAAAAACAGCACTAGATCCATTGGTCCACTCCTTACCCCCACGAACTATAAACTTTCATCAACCGTTAAACAATTAAACAAGCTCACAGGTCAAAAACAAAGACGAACTTGGGCGACCATACTTACATTTCTTGTGTCAACTGGATTAGGTACAAATACGTTTTGTTCCGCCGTAGATCCTGGCCCTCGTAATAAACCCTCATTTGGATCACCATAATGTTTGCAGGATTCTACAATGAGTCGTCTGCCAGGTAGAAGTGCTTCAAAAGCAGCTGCATATCCTACCGGTGGAAGAAATTTAAATTCTCCGTGCGGTCCGCCGAATAGGAAACGAACTCTGTAAAATGGAATCGTGATAATATATTCCAAAATGTTCTAACACTGCCGCGGCCCGCTGTCGGTAGTCGAAGAGTTTGTTACTGTTTCATATACCTATCTGGGCCGTACACTTTGATACACTTGTAAATACTTGTAAATAAATTGAAACCTTTTTCTAACGTCAGATGAAATTTCCGTCGAAAGTTATATATGAAAAAGAGATTTGATTGCTTGTCATTGAGTATATTTACCCAATTGACATGTATTTATTCACAGGTTGAATATGCCTGGGAAAATGAGCGTTAAAATGTAGACCTTTTTATTCAAAAATTATAAGTAAATTTGACAGAGCGAATGTTGGAAAACCAATATCGCACGATAGGGGGTATTGGCCGTCAATATTATAGTCGGTACTTCTTAAATACTATAGTAATGAAGGAAGAATTTGAAAACAATCGTTATAAATAGTATACTAACTTCACGCCAGGAGAAAAGCTGGCAACGGGGTATAATAATCCATCCAAGTTGAAATTTTCAAACATTCCTTGAACGGGTTGTCCGTTGATACGAAACGACAAGCTTGGAGCATTTAAATCTAAGCAGCAACTGATTATATCATCGCCACAAAGTACATGTTGATTAGCTGATCCAACTGTACGAGCCCGGTGTCCTGTAGCAGAGAATGAAACCTAACATTATTTAGGTGTTTGAAAGATGTACTGGTGTTGCATTTGTCTTCTTTTTTAAAACCATGGGTGCGCTGTAGCCATCGACTTATGTATAAATAAGAAGATGATCAGAGAAGACTGACTAAGGATAAGTTTCACGGAAAAAATACAAACGGGAGAAATACGAACTCAAATATTGAAAATATGAGGATAAAATTGCATATTTGATGAGGCTATATCCGAGATTAAATGGATGGTATTGTGAGTAATATGAAATAAACGCAAAACCCTGGACCATAATTTTTCAAAACGTAAAATGACCAAAATGATTGTACGGATGAATAATAATTTCTTCCTCAAACAAGACTATGTCTAAGCTCTTACTACTTATATATACGTAAGGATCAAATTGATTCAGAAAAGTTTCAAACCAAATGCTTAATGAAATATATTCGAATTAACAGATCTTACGATGCAAATATTTTCAGGTCAATGAATATCTACGAGCACGCTACAAAGAATTGAATGCTAAATTCATGCGTGTTTATACCTGACCACAGATGTAAACCATCAAATCCATATGAATGCAAATCATCGCCAACACCGTTTCCACCAAAACTATCACCTCCGCCAGGGTAAGGAGAAAATCCTATCGTACTTCCCCATCCAACGCGTAAATATGGATCTTGATAATCAGCACAATCAATCGATTCGATGAGGACTTCGTAATACCATTTCTTATATTGAGCGCAACCTTCGCTCACACCCATATACACGTTTGGACGAATGCTGAAAAAGGTTTGAGTTAATTTCATTAATTTGTAAGATTTAATCCATATAATCCAATAACGGATACCGTCACGCTAATAACCGAATTGCGTAAGTCATTTTTAGCAGTTTTGAGAAAAACGTAAAAAACTTCCTAATGATAATGTTATGCCATTGAGAGTCAATAATTTGCCATGGTTCAATTTTTTGATCGTAGCCGGATTTAAGATAATTTGTATGACGCAGTTAAGTGACGTCATAATGGCGCACTGTGACTTAGGCAGAAATGTGTCTATGACTTGGGGACATACGCAATTTTGCAACTTTACTATATGCACCAGTCCTGAAAACTAAACATTCCAAAACCGAATGTAATTCTCAGTATCTACAATGTCTAATCCCCAAAATAGCTAATTAGTTTCAATTGTATTATTTTTATGTTTAAAAATATATATTTCATCAATATAACACGTTCTGCACACCCACCGAAATAAGACTAAGATTAAATATAAAGAATAAAACAGCAATGCACCCAATATAAAAGCCAACCAAGGTGAATTTGACTCGGACGGTGAATATCACAAGTGCACGTCTTCCTATACTGTAGTAAAAATTCAAATTAATACGCGCTAAGCTAGAATCCGAGATGCAAAAACTCGAAAATACGTCGCCGAGGTTATTTTGCCTTTGTGACGTCACAATAGTCCCGCGGCAACAATGATAATTCATTATGACGATACAATTGCACAAATGTACATGTCATACTAAATCTCCATTTTTATGGGTTTCGGGATTCTTAAAATAAAATCTGAGTTAACAGCTAGGTGCGCAGCATTACATAAATACCTATTTAATAAAAAACTCAAAATCGCCAAAAATGACTTACGCAATTCGGTTATTAGCGTGACGATACTTAATTAGTTCTAAAATTAAATGTGTATAGATTACTGTTATTTTACGTGAATAATTTTTTACCAAATCACGCAAATGATGCCAAAAACACGACCCCTATCGTAACCACAAATAAGAAGGAAAGTTTTAATCCCGTGGGATGCATCATGCAAGAAAAATGTATTCTAGTTTAATCGTTATCGAGCTACGTTTCACGTAATCGGCAAACGTCCGGCGTTTGCTTGTCTAGAACGTTGAAACTAGTTTGCTTTTCTTACAGTCTACTCGGCTTTCCAACTTAATGGGAGACTTTACACAGCTGCAGAAATGCAGTACCACACCAAATTCAATTGGTATATGATTATATCTTATCTACCGTTCAAGTATTGTATAATTTAGAACTAGTAGTTCCCAAAAAATATTCCAAATAAAATAAAATAAAAAAATCAACGATTGCCGAAATTATAATGGTTTCGATAGGCCTATTCATTGGTGTCCAGGCTGAAAATGACAACCATGAAAAATCAGTTTAACACCTCACCATCCAATAATGTGAAAGGATATTTGGGTATCAATTAAAATTCAAACCTGCAGACTTGTTCAATGAGAGCTGTTTGGAGAAGAAGATCCCGACTAGGTAGCAAGTTATCGCAGATTAGATTCTGATTTGCACGAACTGCAACTCCATTACAAACACAGAGCGAACATAAAACTTCAAGAACCTGATAGTAAAATTACATTAGATATTCAGACCAATGCTTTAGTAAAATACTAAAGTTTGCAAATATTTTATGAATTATTTCCACCCCAAACAGTGCTATCGGCAAGCAGCCACCTAAAACGAGGCAGCTATTAGTATTAAAATGGATCGAAATTTTGCTATTTCCTTTTTGTGTAACAAGCGGATTAGCTTGGGTGAAACATTAGGCAGAGCAGTCTTCTAGGATTAACATATCTGTACTGGATGTCAAAATAGTTTAATCAATTCACCAGCCATCGCTTTATCCAGTAATAATTATCAAAAAATATTTCCTAATTAAGCTTAATTATTCTGCTTGGGTTTTTGGTTGTTTACCTTTGGATTTCTTCCGTGTTTTTCCAACAATCCAATTATTGATCTGATATGTTGTGGTTTGACAATATTCAGCGCCTCTTGACTGTCTTCCAACACAGCAGCAAGTACCTCTAATATACCTGTAGTAGATGTGTCGAATTACACGAATATAAAGATTGAAGATTGTAACTTCCGTACACACGTATGAATGGAACCCAATTTTCATTATAAAGTATGGTGCCATCGCAGCAGGTTAGAAATATCGGGTTCAAAGCACATGCTCAACTCCACGCCTGGGATAAAGTGAATCAGGTTGATTTGAACCGATCCGGTCATTTCAACGACACTTTTCCCGTCCTTTCACTTAAAGCAAGGCTTTGTACAAGCAGATATTTACTATTTTCGGTTCGGATTGGTCTACTCAAATTAAAACACTCTGGGTGGGGTTTTGGGAATGGGGTTTGCAAACCAGATCCGTAACCTGTGATTCGGTATGAACGGTAAAAATTCACTTACCCATTGAAGCTTGTTGTCTGTCAAGTTGTCCAATCAACCAATCAAGATGTTTTGAAAATCTTGCACAATTTGCACTGTTTCCTCGGATCATTGAGGCAAGTAGTTCATACAGGGAGTTCAAGATGATTTCCCAACTAGTTAAACAGACAAAATTAATTATACAAAAAACAGCGTTTCAAATAATACAATTTGTATAAAGGTTACGCTTTAAAAAGTCCGGCCAGTTCGTCAGTTGTATCGTCGCATATTGAGATAGGCAGTATTATTACCAGAGGTATTTTGAAAATGAATGAACGCCGTGTAATAAATTTAATCTACTTACTTTTCGGCTAGGTCTTCTCCAACAGTTGCCATAGCGTTTGTATCACTTATTGAACTGAGTTTGTCAATTATCCTTAGTACAAGTGATATCATTCCTTCTTCTTGAAACAAATCTTGCCTGATGTAAAAATAGTTCAAAGAAATAAGATTAATTTTCGTGTCGAAATGGGGATATTTTGTATGAGGAGTTATAGTGATGACATAAACATACGAATAAACTGAAATTATAATTTGCCGATCACAGTACATACTTCACTGAAACATAATATTTCATTTTACTATCATTCATAATGAAAAAGAATGTATGTCGTATGTACAATATAAACTATTCTTGTAAAGCTTTCCGATTTAACTACAATACAACTATATGATATAGAAACCAGTGGATGCAGCTTTTTGCAGCCGGACGATCGAGTTATTTCTTTCAGCGTTAGAAACAAGGACCGCTGACGTTTGAACTAATATACGAGATCATGTTCAATGTATTAAATTCCTACAACCAGGTTTTGTCGCCATACATATCTATGTGAGGTTCACCATTTTTATTTGTCTTATCAACTCATCGATCTAGTATATTATCTTGGTCTGGCGTGTTGAAAAATTAACAAGATTGTGCGTGACTAATAATTCCTTCAAACCTGTTTTTCAATTCTTGTGCCTTAAATTGTTTTTCAGCATGTTCTAATCGACTCGATACTTCACCAAAATATTCAGTAAGATCATCAATACATTGCATCATCTCGTCAATGTTCAGCACTGATGGACGGCGCGAAGGCTTTTTTGATGTATGAGAATCCAATGCACTACATAAGAAATAACGAATCAATGTGTATAAATAATGATGTACAGGGCTAAGTAAGGGCATTTACTGATATATGAGTAACAACTGTTTTAGAAAGACTGAAGAATCCGACCTACCCAATTTATTACACACTGGATGGATTGGGATTTGCGACTTGAACCTGAAATGTTTTGCATGTAATGCCAACATAGTTAAGTCTAACGTTATACCTCTGTGCCATTGCGATCATTAATATGATATCAGGAATAAAGGCCAGAAATCCCCAACTACAGTCAAGAAATAGTAGTTAAATAGTAACGTTACATAGTGTTTCAATAAATATAAATACACAAATATTTTATTCATGATATCATTTGATGGCAGCTTCTTCCGCCATAAAGGTGAATCAACAAAAAAGAGAAAATGAGGCGTGCACACCCACTGAGCGCCATCATACCTCCAGTGGTTTTCACTTCACACTCTGAAGCAGGCTTAAAAGCTGAAATAGTTTTTTCTTCGGTGGAATTACAACTATTTCATTTATGGATAAAATTTTTTAAAGATTCCCTGCTTTTTCTATTCAACCACAAGCCGAACTCAGACCATTTTGTTATAAGCTTACTATACTGATATAGGGCGACCGTGATTGATCTTAGGTTAATCATACTTGATGAAAGTCCAAAATATTTGACCGCTTCTTCTTATAATTGTCGCAGATCTTGCTTCTCCTGACTGAGCTCTTGAAAGAGTGAAGCCATCGTCCATATGACCTTCGTGATGCACAATTGCCTGAAATTGAAAATATTCAGAAAAACTCAAAAAAAAAGGAAGAAATTATGAGTAAATTTTAAAACATTTCAAACACTAAATTTACCGCCAAATATATACAATGTATAATCATTTATGATTCAAAAAAATACACGAAATTAGGTTTTCCGTAATGTCTCACCTTAAGTTCTTGATTTCCAAGACGGGCTGCTTTCGACTCTGTCGTCTAAAAGTAAAAAATCAATTGAAAAAATAGTAGCAAAATTTAAGCTTTAGATATAAATTGCACAATCGTACATCACATACATTTCATTTCCAGAAAAATGGTCTAAATTAAGTCGAACAAATTAGTTAAACAAATACAACTATTGCATACCTGATAAGAAAGCCATTTTCCAGATTTGGCGTGCTGAAGAAAGCAAACGGAATCTCCGTATTTTATTTCCGCAGGACCCATTCCTTCAACTTCGTTTTCACCCCATGGTTCTGTACGATCCTGGGTAGATATAAAACGATAGATTTTAAAATTCAGTTATAAAACGTGAATCAGAATGCTTTTTATGAATTTTATTTACCAAGTTGAGTTTTGGGTAAGTGATATTCATTTACGTACCTTAGATTGCCTTGCACAAAATGCTGTTGCCTTCATGGACGATTCTTCCGCGCTTATCAGCAATACTCCACGATCTTCAGACGCACAAAGGTAGCGACCTGCGTAAAGAACGACGGAAAAATAAAAAAATAAACTAAGAGATTTAAAATGACAAAAAAGGGTCAAAGCAATATAAGCAAAGCAAATTATAACCCAGCCTGTCCATTCCTTTCTTTGTTGGCTATTTGTTAATCATACTGTACAGCTTATACACAAATATCATAAACACCCTACAAATATCTGATTAAGATTATTATTTTGCCACCGTCTCGCCACAAGTTTATATTAATATCATTATTTACCTGAAGTAATATGTCGCAGTCTGAATGGTTGCCCCCACGACATATGTGCACCACTCCATTTCACTTGAACTGACTCTAACCTCCACAAAGACCTTGCGTGGCTTCCTGCAGGCCCAGCTTCATATTGAACTCCCCTGAGATTGAGTAAACAAAAATAGCAATCAAAATTACAAATGGAACGATTCGCCCACGCTTTGTGTGGCGACGACAGCAAGATCTTCGTAAACAAACGTCAACCATCAGCAATTGCAAGCTCAGACCTGGTAGTGTATTGGTTCATCTAATACTACTTATCAGACTATGGATATTAAAATAGACACAAGGGTAAAAAAAGGTGTGTTGGGGTAGTTTACATATAAGCAACGGTAACGTTATTAATACCAACAGTTTTTGAATTTTAAGTTGTTGATATTTTCATAATTCCATCATTTCGTGATTTGATACTTACTTAGACCAGCCACGTTCTAAAGAGTATTACTTATTCCGTAATATTTAACACTGCACCCGATTCTAAGTGAAGTAGCCTCATTTAATTATTTTTTCATTCTGTGATCATTTCTTATGCCCGGTTCTTATTACATTAATAGTATATTATATATATAGGCCAGAGCAGGACCACGGGGTAGGGGAAATTTACGATTGAATCCTACATCCAGCCTAAAAAATTAGCTTCGAATTCCGACTCAGGGAGATGTAGTCAGTATATTTTGTGAACATGCAATTTCTTGTAATTATCAAGATTTTTATACCTTCTTTGTCCATCCTCAGAAGCAGCTGGTGGCACCGTCAAACAGTCGTCCATATGTCCATGAAATAACCTCAAAACGTCTCCTCCACGCAAAAATCCTTGCACTTTGTCAGCTCCAGCTGAAACTGGACCCGCTGTCCACAAAGTTTGTTGGAAAGATGCAAGAACACAAAGTGAACCATTGGTGTCCAATGTAAGATGCTAAAAACGTGTATATGTCAGGTTAGAGATATGGTACCTAAGCGCCACAATAGAGGCATATTCTCTATTCCGAACGTATAGATTGACATTTCAGTTAAAACGTGTACGGTAAACATTAATCAGATTTATATGATATCAAGTGTATTCAATTTTCCGTTGCAGCATTGAACTAATATCTTCATCAATGAATGGTATGCAGCGTATATTAACGCGACATCGCCATTACGTTATTTTATCAAGTTATGTTGTGGCACCATAAAATGCATTTTATCACGCTAGACGCAACGTGAATAAATGATTTTAAAATGACCGACAAATTTCGTTTTACTAAATGATTTAATTGATATCTCGGGATTGATATCTTGTCCCGTCAAGATAGTGTGATTATCATTCTTGTTGATAACTTTTAAACCAACCGTCTTTACCATACTCATCCATCAACTCAAATTTCTAATACAAAATTGCAAGCGAAACAAAAATAAAAATTCAAACCAGATATCGTTCAGTTGCAACGCTGACAAGAATCAAATCATCGCCAACTCGAACTTTTTCTCCTTCAGACCGTTGTTTTGATGCAGGATGAACCGTCCACCATCTTGATTCACCTGTGTCTTCGCCGGTCAGTCCAACATCAAAAGCGAGTTTGTCGTTTGATGAACGAGATGCAGAGAGGCAAGAAAGATACTAAACACACAAATGTAGATTAATGTTCACGTCGACGTGGAATAAATATATTTTTTACATATATTTTTATTGGCAGTAGGAGTAAACATTACATTAGAATACTGTACATTTCTCCGGCTGCTTTTACTTATAGACGTTAGAGTTGAAGCTTATGATTAATTCCACTTAGGACTAAACTTGTGGCCCAACCTTGATTCGATCAGGTTTCAGAGTCAAATAAACGAATCGGCGGGATTCGGCGAGGTTGGGATATATACCCCTAATTGCATATTTGAGAGGTTCCATTTCTAAATTTCGTTTACTCCGCGACATGGTTGTTAAGAATTTTCAAGTATTGGTACAACAATTTTGCCCTCGATCGGTGTGGAATGAAATTTATCACTATTTTCAAAGGTTGCAGGAAAGGAATTGATTGACTTGGCGAAGATGATTCAACTTATACTTTGAGAACCTAAGAAAAAGGTTTCGCGAAAATGTTTCGTGAACATTCGGTATTTGGACAAGTTTGGAGATATGGATTTAATCGTTGAAACCTAAGTAATGCTGTGAAACTTACCATTCCACTCAATGCATGCTTCAATTGAATAGCGTTACCATACAGCAGCGTTCTGCTATGCCCTGTCTTTCCCTGAAGATATGTATATGTTAGTTGAATATAAAGATTTCATATTGCACTGCAAGAATCAATAAAAACACATGCAACACGCAATGCATTCGCGCTCAGATATAAGCAAAGTCATAGCCTAGTTGCCTGAAATAAAGAAGAATAAAAAGCAGAGATGGAGTTGCAGCAATCATACCGATTTTGCCAAATGTAACAGACGTTTACAAATTCCTGTATTAATGAGCCAATAAGCGAATTGAAAAAGCGAAGAGCGTTTGAAAAATGGCAAAAAAAAAACATGTAAATCAGAAATAAAAACGCTATGCGCATGCAAAGAATAGTTTAAAAATCAGAATAAAATTGCCACAGCACGCGTCAGGCTGTCTTGCCTCAGCATTTTCGTGATGCGAGGAATTCCCGTTATCACCATCTTCTGAAACCTCATCTCCTCCCTATATAACCAAAGTTGATGCAAAAAATGTCAAAGTTCCATAAAATTTATTATGTAAATATAGTCGCGGCGAGGCTTTCCGGTGTACATCCCCCATATGATATTTTTATATTGAAGTTATTTAAAGCAAAGACCCCCCTAAAAGTGAATGAAATTCAACCAAAAAAGGCGAAATAACAGAGAATCTAATTGAGACGGCTATATTTGGTATTATCCACACACCATACTTTGTAAATAAATCATCGTCAATTTACTCCCTAGCGTGTTTTCGAAGTGAAAGTTCGAGTATACCAAACCTATCCTCAATCTCAAATATTTATAGTTGGAACAATTTTGGCAAATTAATAATACTAGTCAACTTGTTCGATAACTGTCATATATATATAAGTTCACTGTAAAGTTCACCCGGGAGACAAATCGATTAATCCTGTTTATTAAATGCAGTTCGATTTTTTAGCTCCGCAACAAGCCGACCTATAAACAATACCCTCACAATACAGGCAGGTTAAATTAAATATTGAAAGAAAAGTAGTTTCGAATATTGATTTGGTCTACGATATGTTGTAGTAATTGGACTTGGATAAGTGAAATTGGAAAGTTTCTACATTTTCTCAATTAAACTTTGTCGTACCAAAATTAAGATTTTTGTCAGTAACTTGTAAATTGAAATGGGAAATCATTTTTTATTGGGTGCTTTATATCCCGCTTTCAATAGGGCCCTGCGTAGGCACTCACTCAATTTAGCATACGCACATTGGGCCTGTGCCCGGTTCTAGAACTCGCAACGCCAGGATAATTTTGCCAGCAGACAAACTGAATAGGACACACCGCCCTAACGCTACTGGATTGTTGATAGCGTAAAACAGATTATACATCAGCCATTTATTTCAAATATATGGAATCTTATCGTCGTTCGTTTCACAAAAATGAAAACTGCAGAAAAATGTAACAGTAATGCATTTCGCTGCATTGTGTTTGTCTCCCTTAAAATTGTATTTAAAATAAATTTGTACCTTATATTATTTTTGTCTTACATCACCTCATATAACATGGCTGATTTTTTATGCTCTGTGTCTGTTGTCGTTAATGGGCAAATCGGGAGTGAGGGGCACTCGCGTACAACGGTAATTTACATCTATACTCGTCTGGACATATTGATCATAAGTCGTGCATTTTATTTGTCATCGGTCAGGGATCATAGTAAGGAGAAAATCATATATCTCAATGATGACGTGAGATAAAAGTTAAAATAAAGAACTCACATCATCCTCTGGTGTAGCGAGAAGCTCATGTAATGCACGAACTGATAATGCTTGAGAAAGTTTGAAAATACATCGTGGTGTTTCCGTAGGTGCGGACTGAAACGAAATAAAATGATCAGTTAACGTTGGTAAGTTAAGTTCTACATACGATACAGTATTTAAATTTGTAGTATTAGTCTGAGATGTACAAAGCTTGCAAGAACGTGTCAGGCCCGATACCCGAACTACATGTCTAAACCGAACCGAAATATTATGTTCTAGTCCTAAGGAAAAGCTCAAGAATTTTAAAAATTGAATATCGTTACGCATCTGTGACAACATTAGACTATTCGTTCTTCAGCGGTGATAACATGAATTAATTTTTCAAAAATGTTTATCTCCACAAACTGAACTCCAAACCAAACAATCTGGCCCGACGGGTAAAAAAATCATTCAGCAAAATATTTTACGTTCATTTGTGAACGTCGTATTTTCCTACGTGAACGTTTATTAGTGCTTCAATGTGATTTTGTGAAGAACAAATCTTATGAACGTCACAATTCCCATGAGTAATGGATCAATTGGGCAAACGTGAAGTCAATTTACAGGGCTTTTGAAATTTCGGGAAAGCGTTAAGCTTAGCAGCCAATATGTACTCAAACTCTGTAGAAAATTACCTCTGAATTAGAGATTAATTCCGCATAACAAACTCTATTTCCGAAACCTTCTGCGGCTAGAGCAACTTTAACTGCTTCCTTCTGGTTTAGACTTGTACTTTGAAGAAAAATTTCATCCTCCTGTATAAAGCAATATGAGAATAAAGAATTTCTTTGGGTAGATTATCATAATGCATATTCTTGGTGAAAGTGTTAATTTATGTTTGCACTGGGGAATTTTCCTATAGTTGCATCAACTTGAAATATTGTAGTCTTGTCGCAAGCGATTTTTCTGGCTTACTTTATACAGAGCTTTAATGAATAATTGGTACTTTTTTGTAATTTCCGATATTTCGAATGCGAGTTTTGAATGAGTTCATTCCTGAGTTCTGAAAAGCGCTTTGTCATTGTGAGTGAAACCAGAGTGCGTGTGTCCGTTCTGTATTTATTGTCCGTTGAAATTTATACGCTGCAAACCAGCCCAGAAATAGACATTCAATTAACCTTTCTTAGAGTATTAATGTTAAACCTTGGGTGCGATTAGTAACATCTATATTTAAGCTATCCTTCCGTTATATCAAAGCTAAAAGCTTCCAAAAATCGATTTGAAGTCATTTTTAGATCAAGTCAAACTAATGTGACGTTGATCAACATAAGTTGCGTCGATAAAATCGATTTTGTAGTAATACGAAGGATATAATATCATTACAGGCCCAGACATAGGTTATGTATATCGCTCTCCCAAGAACACGTTTTCTTATCTCCCTGACATTGCCGATTTCCATTTTCAGTCGAAGGTTGTTCGACAAGTTAAATTGCCAAGGTATGGTCGACCTTTATCAGCAAACAACAAATCGACTTTTGAAATCTATGACCTCTTTAGGATTTGTAATTAAATACACTCCAAAATTTGACTGTTCGTTGTATAAAATTGATATATTGAAGTTCAACAAAAGCATCATGAACAGAATATTTCAAAAATTTTGTATTGTCATTTTAAGTTGTTACTCTATGTTATCGACCCAAATATATAACAAACAAAAATCTTATACGTTTAAATTAGCCGTAAAACACCAATAAAGAATCAAAAAGGTCTGAAACATTGATATGATACATGGGAAACCAAAAATGAGAAGGTCGCTTTGTTATATATTGATAAAATCTATGATAATCAACATTTCTTGTATCAATTTCAAATCTATAAACTTGTTTAAAATAAGATCGACATCATGTGTTCGATATGGGGTACATTTTTATCAACTAAAATGATTTCTAATTTCTAACTGAACAGACTAAAGTAATACTGATACGTGTTAACAATCTTGCAAGTTTCGAATATATTCATATGATAAATAAATAATTTATTATCGAATAAAGAATATTAGTCGGCAGAATTGAATAGATATAGAGCACATTACCGTTCGAAGAAAATGCACTTCATCTTCGTTGCCCTCTGCTCCTTCCCCCATGACGCGTTGTTCAGGAATATTAAAACCAAAAAATACCGGTTCAAACCGGATTCGACAAGATAATTAGTGACCTACTCTAATGACTTGACTGATGGTTGGAGCTTATCAAAATGGTTTGTTTAGATCTGCAAACAACATTGACATATAGGATTGAATTATGCACGCCGAAAAGGGTAACATTCATGAAATATACATTACTCTCACGGCGTTGCGACGCGGGGGACAGACATATTTCCAGACTCACCTTTTAAGCGTCACAAATTACGATAATCCTTGGTTGCATTTAAGGTCGTTTGGGCAAGGGAATTTATGACGTGAACTCTATGAATGTATCTAAGGGAGCTAAAGCAGAACTTTCTGTTAATTCTTCAAATACTTTGTTTATATATATAAATATATCAACTACTGTGAATATGTTTACTTCGCCAGTAGTCACAGCTTTAATTAGCGCCGTTGCCTTCCACCCGAGAACAACATGATTCCAGATGCTTACGTGTTATAATTCGCACACGCCTTTGACAGCCAGTTGGTAAGATTGATATTGAGCCACTGATTACTTTCACCTGAATGTCGCAAGTTTGATTCTCGCCTCGAAATTTTGCAGAAAAAGTGCTAACCTTCATTCGTTATGAAGACTTCGTCGTAGCCGTTGCATGCACGTTAAACGACATGAATGCATTTAAATATGATTTAATAAAAAACATACATTTTCGCCGCTCATGATAACTTTCATCTCACGCACTAAAACCTGAAATTCTTAATGTTTCACGCAACCGATGGCAAATTGCGGTCGATAGCTCCGTCAGTTACGTTCACGTGCCGCTATTTTACGACAACGAGGCCGCCCCAAAAGTAACATAAAGAGACCTTACTGATAAGAATTTGACTGTCTCGTTGTATGAAAGTGTCACTCCCCACTAATTGTCCGCGATTTTTTTTTCATGTGAATATAAGTTTACCCCCTGGTTGTTCCATGTCGTTCCCAGTTTTGACGACAAAGTTAATTGACAAAACAGGCCTTTGTACTTACAGATAGGAGAGATCAGTGTTCAGCATTGCATTTCACGGGAGATGCTTCCCCGACCCTTGATACCAGAAAAGTTTTTTGTATACTTAACATTGATACGGGAATTGTGAACCTTTTTGCTAGTTATTCGCTAGACTATTCAACCACTACTACATTATTAACTACTGATAGCTAATTTCAGCCTATTCTTTCAATTCAGTCTGATCCGATTACTCAATGTTACGGAACTAAACAAGGTAGTAGATACTCGAGGAAAATCCAATGGTTTGCATTCTTGAACATGACCATGACTCCTTTGTGGAATTTATACCAGAACTATGCTGAGTGCTGCTTGTCCGGAACAAAAGTGAATTAGAGTAATTATCACTCAATCTCCGTTATCACTACGGAGTTGCCTATTCGTACGAGACGACCAGAGGCGCCAATATTCCAGACTGAATTGATATTAGTCCGAGCAGATAAAATACTACAGCTCTTCTTAACTATTTCAAATAGGGATACAGTTCCACACTGATATCCAGTATAAAAGTAATATCTAAACAATTTCACACTATTAGCGTGCATGCTGTTTCTAAATGAATAAATTTATTTGAATGAATAAATGAATAGATATTCTCCAATCTAAATAAATAAATATTTGTATAGTCAGAATGTTTTACAATTTAGATTAAATTTTTAAATTCAACCTAAAGACCCGAGCGTGTAGGATAGGAGCGTTTCTAGAACCATGTATTTTTCTGAAAACATTGCCGAATGTAAATAACATATCTTCATTAATGAATCTACCACCCGGGTTACAAAGTATTACAGTCAAATTATACATAAAGAGTTGTAGTCCAGCTTCAAGCTGTTTTTGTCTTGTGGGAATGTACACAAATGCAAACAACTTTATGCCTCGATATTTTATAATATCACAGCGTCAAATGAGGCACTTATTTGAGAAAAGAAAAAGATTTAATCAGTACAACATTTCTGCGTACGCTCGCACTGTTAATTCTGAATCAACCGCCCTGCTAAGCACACGCAGTTGCAAACTCTTGAAACAAATAATGTGGCACGTTGTTCGAATTTCCAAGTAGTTGACAATCGAAAATAAACTCCTATTACCCCAGGGATTTGAGATTTGTCTGACAGATCTGTATTCCTATGTTGTAGATGAGATTATTAACGACTCAATAGAGAGCGAATTTGTGAGTTGTGGGTCGATAACACTACAATAAAAACTCACAAGGTTAACTAGCGTACAGTAATTTATTCTATAATTGAATGAATGTACGGACTAATCGTGGACCGCAGTTGAGTCACAATACGAGGGGATAATGAATATGTTCTGGTCATCATTGACACAGAAGAAAATCTATCTAAATTATCCTTGCTTATTTAGATGAGCAGTGAAATAATTTGAAAAAAAATAATGACCTTTCAGCGGTTTCAACATACCGTAATTAAGACTCACAAATATTCAACATACTTTAGTAAAGTATTTAAATTACATGTTGTCACCTCAGATAAAACTTCTATTAGGTGATTATAATCTTCACACAGACATTATAGCAGAACGATGCGTTTTACCCTATGCATATACCACTCACAATCCGAATATTCAAGAATCTAGATTCAAGTTTCCCTTAAATTTTCCGATAACGCCTAATAAGAAATAAAATACAGTCTACAAAGCACTGTTCGATTCTAACCAAGGAGGCTAATGAAGTATGTGAGGGCAATTGACTTTACACTATCTAGAGAAAACTATTTTACTTTCTCTTTCCGTGTACTTTTTGTGCTTTCTCTGACGTTAGAAATTAGAAATTTGAGCTTCTTGACATCTTGCTGAGCAGAAGTCATTCTATTACAATGTAATACTGCCTAAAATAGATACTTTTGAGTTTTCAAATTTCTATTTCCAGAAAGTACTATGTTACGGTTTTGAATGTATTTCGTTCTCTTGTCTGTCAGCTTAATATAATATCGTAGAGTATATACACTCTATAAGAGGAAAAACGATATGCGACGCTCCCTCGATTACAAAAATGTGATAACTCAGTGACTCGTATTGAGCTGCGTAAGCTGATTAATTTTGGTGAAAAAGTACTAAAAACAAAATATAGCGTCGGGTTTACGTCCCATCGGAATACATGATTCGTAAAATAATTGGCAATTGTTAATCAATCCGTATATAGTCAACTTTGTGTAAATTTAACGTAAACAAATTTCACAACCTTGTGAGATTTTTTTGAATTTCACAATAATTTATTGAATTAGAAAAAGCATTGCAAAATGTACTTTCAACAGAATGCCATCGATTTTATGAAATTTAGCGTTGAAGTTTTACTATCAGTTAAGTTCACCGCCGGGAAAATTTCTGCATCCACGCGTCACTAGTATAATTCCCAGAAACTCGCGGAACATCGTTTATTGGAAACGTTGCACAGCACACCACGCGATGTACAACCTCGATTTTACTGTCGTTCGTCGGCCACACATTTTTTCGGGTTATTGTCTTTTGCGCTGGTATAAAATGCATAATTTATTCAAATCGTTCACGCAATACGAAAGTAAACAGAAAGCCGATTTATTCAACTAATTAGTAAGTCCAGCAATCGTTGTTGACATCTCATAGGAAAATCCATTCGTCGTACATTATAGATGAGGCACTGGATTACATTATGACGTTTTTTGGATGATCGGTAAAATTTTCGACACGAAATTTCTTATGTCGGTTCGATTCTCTAGTCGAGTCACTGAAAGAATAGTCAGAATCGTAGCGAAATTCACTTTCTTGGCAAATTCTGGCGCCCAAAATGGTTCAATTACAGGGATTTATCTCACAAAAACATTACCGCACCAAGTTTGAATCATATGTCTTCTTCGTACATAACTGAAGCACATAACCGATGGAGCCTAAGACGATATTTCATGTCACTCTACATTTTGCTGATTTCAACTTATTATGGACTATAAATACCCCCTCAGACAACGATGTTCTAAAACTTAGTCTTGTATCCTTGACAGATACCAATATCTGATAACTTATTGAAATCAAAATAACACAATGCCGTATGCATGCACATCTGGCGCGAAGCTACTTTGCTGACGTCATTTGCTCAGCTGTTCTCTTTGGTGATGCGTATCTCTCGTATGCTGGGTCGCAGTGATAGAGGCGACGAATGCATTTGTTTTATCTTAACGGATTCCTCGTAGCCGGTAATATTTAGTGAACGCTCGTTAAGCGTTAGCCGAGCTTGAGAAGAAGAAAACGATTACTTCAGAAGTACATCGGACAAGGCGAAAGTAAATTATGCCATCACGCCTAGATCCATTGAAGACTTACTCGCCTCTCGTTGACAGCTTACAATGTACGCAGTGCTAATTGGTTACTTGTAAAATGTCTCCCGTGAAAATACATACGACGGAATTAGTTTTTCATATGAATATCGCTTGACACATATTTGTGAAGGTCATAGGTTCATCATGTCAACTAAGCCTTGGCTTTAAAAGGCTCCTAAAATTCATGGAAATATCGACGATTACATAATTCTTTCACCGAGTTATATTTTGACCTTATACAGTCAGAATATCATCGTTTACATAATTGTTCGCCTAATTGACTTTGTTCATGAACAATATTGCAGTATATATCCAAACATTTCGTGACGGCACGAGGATGAAATTTCACTGAAATATATTTGAGATATTCCCACAAAATTTATATTCCAAAACAATATATTTGACGTTATCGCTACTCCGTAAATAAGATGAATAGTCTTGACGAATTAAACGTATACATGTATTAGATAGAAATCCTAAAATGAATGTAATAATCATATCAATATCGGCAAAACTCTCATATGAAAAAGTGCCCGTAAATTAAATCAGCTTTCGGGTGAAATGTCGGGCATCATAGGGCTAAAAGAACATTTGAAAAATTAAAATTAGTAACTAGAAAGTAACAGACTATCAGCGAGCTCTCCCATACCCGAGTACTGACAATTTACTGCAATTCATTCATTATTTCTCGAGAAAATTGATTTTTATAACCAGAACAACAAACATTCAATAAGTACAACAATTAAGCAGGAAGATACGTGTTGCATTTATTGCCCAGTTTCATTTTCTCCAAAAATAAAAAATAATTTGATCATCAGAAACATATTTTTATGATAAAAAATTTCGCTATTCATAAGATAATTTGCTTCCCAGCCCAGCCCCAGCTTATGTGAACAATCCTATATTTTACCAAAGTCAATAAGAAATGATCATTGTAAGATGGTATTTATGACGTCATTATCAATGCTTTATTTATGTCGCTTAACGTCACTGTTGAGCTCTCTCTCTCACTTGTTGCACTCAAGAATCCTGAACGGTTGTGTATTTACCCAAACATGGTGTCAGAATCGGGATGGATTTGAGGCTGCTTGAAGAGTTAAAAAATTCGCGTCAGGGAGAAATTAATTTAGAGATGTCTGATCCATGAAGTGAAGAGACGTAAACGTCTCAGTCGAAATTACTGCCAATAGGTAATTTGAAGCGGAGTTGAAAATGATTTTTTTACGACTTCCCAGCCTTATTCATCACAATTTTGTGTATTATTATTTCTTCACTGCAACGTATTGATTTTGTTTCGTCGGGGAGCGAGAAGGAATTTTTATTCTAACTTGATTTTATATCTGTATTTTACTGTTGTGCACGATTTTTTATTCATTCTCTGTCAAATAATATTTGTCAGAATGCAAAGCTAGTTTTTGTAAAGGTTGTAATTTACCATTCTCTTCGGTTCTGAAACAGTCTGCTAATGAATATAACGGAATATTATTAAGAGTGGTGGCAATGAACCTTGTTGACTAACACGGTATAAATTAGGATTGTTTAGTATTCGCAGGGACGCTGATAAGACCTATTATTTGGAACTATAGTATCTATCCCGGAATCAGTCACGGTTAACTCTTTGAACCCTGAAAGCCGCTAAAACCGGCTTTCCCGAGAAAGTCTTCTGACGCTGAAAGCCGGTTTAGCGGCTTTCGCATCCCGTAAGAGGTATGCAACTTTGAAACCTCATATCTCGCGAACCATTCATTATATTTAGACAAGTTTTACATCGTGTGAAAGATAATCTACAGGACTAAGTATAATTTCAAAATTGAGATAAAATATTGTGATCATCTTATGAAAATTGGCAAAATTAAAAAGCATAAAAAACTTCTGAAAATTGCTCAAATCTAATTAACAAAACTTAAATTTGTTTTCAATTAAACCTAGTACATTATCGACAAAATTTGTAGAATTTGAAGATAGCTTTCCAGTGATACCATTAGATTGAACTTATGTTGCACCATTCAAATTTTAAAAGCATTTTTATTCGTGATTTTGTTTGTCGCAAGATCGAGGCGACGTCAAGGTGACGTAAATAACGACCTAACACATTTACGCCGTTACGCAGCGACGTTAAGCAATTACGTTGGCACGTAGCACGTTTACGTTTCATACGAGAAACACTTTTCCTCGCATGCTCGTAACGTCATTTACTTAAGTTCGTACTCGTGAAGCGACTTACGACTTGTAAACGATACACGGGGAAATTTACGCATTACATCGGTTCGACTAAAACACACAATACGCAGTGTTATTGCCGTTTTAATTGCATAAAGATATGAAAAATACGAATAGCCAAAATAAGGATTTTTTAAAACAGAATGATGGAACATATCGATGGATGCATTGTTTAGCGCCATTGCTGAGTTTTATTGTGCCATATTTTCTTCTTCCGATAGATGAATACTATCCAATATTTCATCTGGACAAAGCTTTCGTTTAAAATCCATTGTAAATATAGCGATATCAGGAATGTAGCGTATATGCAGTAATTTCGAAAATCTAATGAGGCTGCAAAATGTAAAACACTGACCAGGTGAGCTACTGGTGCCACCATGTCTTCCGTGTACCCGTTATCAGTTTTTTTTTTATTCAATCTTCATGATATCCAACGGTGAATAATTAGCCTTGATGTTTCCGGCGGAACCTCATAAATTCATGAGGATCAAATATTTCGTTTTGGCCATTCATTTTCGTCCCATATCCAGATAGTAAACGTATATAAAATGGCCTTTATATTCTAGCAATTTTACTATGTTCCATCAAAATTCGTCTGAAAGGGTTTTATCTGCGGCCGAGGATATGATACTAATGCAATGAAGCCACAATCTGCACTCAAGCTGTGAACGACCAGATGTGCAATTGCGCAATATACCTCACGCAAAGAGTTACGCACGATACGTCGCATGAACGTTATCACGACAATGTCGTCGTCGCCCTTTGCGTCCTTACGCAAACTTGGCGTCAAATAGTTGATAAATTTTGTTCGCAAACCATTTGAATCGATAGTACAAATTATGCAATAAAATGAGTTATGCGTATGTTAAGAAAGTCATACGTATATTCTCCGAAAGGTAATTTTGTATACTTTTCAAAATTGTACTTATATTGATGATACATTTCTAAGAAATGTATTAAATATTACCAAAATACAAATAAATAGTGGATGGGGCTACAAATAGGCTTACACATCTCATCAAAACATCTCGTGAAAAATAATGCCAGTTAAAAATAAAAGACTAGATAAGCTTTTATATGATATATTACAGACCATCTGATATCTAATGGTTTAGAAGTTATTTTGATTTAAAATTAGGGATATTACAATTTTTTAACGCGTCGAATCGATGCGACGCCGTGGGAGATCAGGGTGAGAGAGTAGCATCGTTCTGGGGATTCAGAGTTCAAAGAGTTAAGGGAGTAGCTAGCCAGTTTATTGCCTCCGACACAAAAACTCGAATGATAAAGGTTATACTGTACTTAAACTGCGTAGGTATGCAGGTTATCTACCGACCCGGGTGGGATTGTTCGCTCGGGTTAGCAATTGGATGACATGTAAGTTTATTCCGCTGAAGCAGTATTGCGTCTGTCTGGCCGTAAAGATATGTGTGAATTTGTGTAATCTAATTGTAAATAAAGGTAGAAATGTTACTAGTCATTTAACATTGAAACTGTTTTATTATGAAACAATTGGCACCGAATACAGATCAAAACATAATGGTTAGAAAACTAAACGATTTCAAAATAAATGCTTCTTTTTAAGGCGTGTCTGGTGTGTTAATTTGGCCGTCTTCTTGCAGATTGTTCGAACAGGTAGCTACCGGCACTCTTCGACAATCACAGTCGCCTGAAACTCGATGCTTTTTATCATATACCTGTAGGAAATCATAGAAATAAGCTATAAATTCGTCTTTTAATAGCTTTTCATATGGAGTTTTATAATATATGTTATATGGGGATGACCTGGGATTACGAATTACGTGTTTTTCGAACAGGGTAATTTTTTTCTCATCAAATTCATCTTTTTTACAATTTTCCATGTTACGAGACGCGCGGATATTGCAATAAAGATGTCTTCAGATGACTATACATAATTATTAAATCTTATTCCATACATACGGCAGGCTGTTTTGGATTATTCAGAAACTGCTTGATGATACCAAATTTGACAATGTTTTTCACTTTTAACTCATATTTAATTTGGCACTACACTGACTACGTATTAGAGAAAGATTTACTTCTGAACCGTATTTTAACTTTCAAACAAATTGCATATTTACTATAATTGCGAATACTGAAGTTCATTTTACCTCTTTGGCTGTAATTCTTAGCATACGGGACTGGGTAAATCCACAGCTATGCAGCATGTTGCTAAGGTGTCCATCTTTGTTTTTCAGAAGTAGGTGAGGTTCACCGAACTCTTGAACTTGCCCTTGATCGAGTACCTGCAGTAATGAGTCAAGAGAAATTCGAGAGACCTTTCGTCACGGACCTTGTTTAGTGTCCGTATTTACATTGCAATGTGTATATATTACGATTTCATATACTATTATGTGTAGACTCTGTTAGCTGTTTTAGCCGGACTATCCAGAGTCAGAACACCAGGATTCCAATCGGATAATGGGACTCCAATCACACCATGAGCGAGTGATAATATATTCTTTGCCGGCTAGGCTCGCGGTCGATTTTTTTTTTGCTATTTCAACGTGCAAGGTTGCTGTTTTTGATAAATGATGACTCATCGTGGACCTTCTAACATAACGACCACAGTTAGTGTTTGAAATTGATAAAGATGAAAAGGGATCGTATAATAATATATGGGGTACACCCTACGTTGGACAACAACTATAACAAACCATTGCATATGTTAATATTTAGCTTACCAAGATCTTATCTGAATCGATCACTGTATTGATTCTGTGTGCAATAGTAATAATTGTACAATGCTTAAATGTTTGACGAAGAGTTTCTTGAATCATGCGATCAGTTCTGGAAGAAATAGCAAAACAATGAAGCACTAGGGGTCGTTGCTACGGTACTGAATTCACTAAAATAACAATGCCTAGTTCAAATATGTCATAGCTGATTAAGTAAGTGCTGATGAATTGTGAAAATATGTGAAATCTAATAATATTCAAAACACTACTGATTTTGACAAATCGTTATGTTACACAAATAGAAACAAAAATTAAACGTAGCCTACTCCACGTCCACATTGGCTGTGGCTTCGTCGATCACCAAAATTTTACTTTTCTTTAAAACCGCTCTAGCGAGACAAACCAACTGTCTCTGCCCTGCGCTAAAATTCGATCCAAACTCGGCGAGTTCCTTCATCAATTTCATGGGAAATGACTCAATTTGGTCTTTTAATTGTACCTGTAAATTCAAAAAAAAGGAAGGATAAATTACTATAGTATTAAATAGGTTTACCCAAATAGAGATTTCGGGTGGAGTCAATATTTCGGTATAAAAGACAAATTAAATGAGTCAGATGCAACACTTTATGTAATAATTACTTTATGTAAAATTATGAATGTAAATACTAACATTTACAAAAATCTTCACGGTACGAACCTGTTCTAAAGCTTTCCAAATGTCTTTGTCGGAATATTGACTGAAAGGGTCTATGTTCTTTCTTAAACTGCCAGAAAAAAGCATGGGATCCTGATAATGTAAAATAATAGCGAATATATAAAAAATCATTAATTCTTTTACCATAGATTCTTCAACTAAACTCTACCTGTGGAATTATACATATTGCACTACGCAGAACAGATAACTTTAAAGTGTTGATACATTCGCCGCCGATGTATATTTTGCCGTCTCTCATAACTGCAAGGCGAAGAAGAGCAGAAATAAGTGAACTCTTTCCAGCGCCTGTTCTACCCACCACTCCGACCTGTTAAAATTTTTCTATTTGATATATATATATATATATATTACTCAAAAAATATAAAGCAAAGTTGAACATAAAGTAACAAAAATCTTGAAAACAACACCTTTTCTTTATCATAGATCTCAAAATCAACGTCCTTTAACACAGTTGGACCATATTCATGGTAAGCAAATGAGACATTTTCAAAACGTATGGCGCCGCTGATTGGCCAATTTTTCTGATGTGTTTCGGGTGGAATTATGATGTCCGTCTCAGAAGGTATATTGGAATACTGCAGAATTCTTTCAACAGATGTCATCTGAAATTTGTTAATGGAATCATTAGTTTTTAATATCTTGAACAAATACGTTGCTCTCTGTTTTAATCGTAGCTAATCTAAACGCATATCACAGTAAATAAACAATATTGTATGCATAAACGCCAAAAGCTTTCTATTGTTTAAAACACTGTGTGTTTTGATTTTTTATACCTAATATCAGGGGTCGGCAACCTACAGCCCGGGAGCCGGATCCGGCCCACAAGGTGAAATAATCCGGCCCGCAGGGCTTCACTAAATTATAGTAACAAAACGGCTGTTTTGAGGATTATATTCTTTACGTAACAGAATTTACTGTGAGACACGTGTAGTCTAAATTATATTTTAACCTAACAAGAATATAATTCACAATTACTCGCTTGTTGAGCCAATAATTAAATTATAATTAGACAAATGGCAACAAAACGTTGAAAAGTTGATTCTAAGCGCAAAGGGTTCAAATGCGCAGAAAATATTCGAAAGAAATTATTTGAGGTGCAATGCAATGGGGAAATAAATCTGTATTCTATTCGAGAGAAACTTCACTAGTTAATTTTTTATAAAAAGTATCTTCTTGAAGGAAAACTCTATCCAAATTTGACAAACTATGCGGAAAAATACAAATTGATGTTTGAAAGTACATATATATGCATGCGAACAATTATTTTCGAAAATGAACATTACAAAAACAAGCGGAGAAGAGTGATTACCATTTATAAAATATTTTAATCTTGGCTCCGGTGACCGTACATTTGAACCCACGTACATTTGAACCCATGTGTATATCCGCGGGTTCAATCTATATGCGGGTGCTAAAACCCATGGGTTAGGGTTAGTATGGGTTCAACTATCCGTAGAACAAAACAAATTTCCATATGTGCAATAGCATGCAGGTGCAATTGCCATGGGTTCAAATGTACGTGGGTTCAAATGTAATAGAACCTTGGCTTCATCCAGTGTCCCATTTAGAAAATGTTTCCCATCTAGTTATGTCGGGAGCGTGATGCAACAAATAGTGTCACACTAAATGTCATTTGTAAACTATTTTGAAGTAGGACGACGAAGTTGAGTTCACGAGTTGTCGCAGTCTTTGCGCTCTGCTTGAAATTTCTACTTCTTATATGTGTAGAAAAATTATGATTCATCGGCGATCCGTTCGGTTTTCAATTCTCTAAAAAAGATGTGCGCCCCGCCAGGAAGCGAGCGACAAAAGGTTGCTGACCCCTGCTTTAGATATCTCGAACTACTTACTAAGTTTTCAACTTCAGCGCTCTGGCGAACACCGAACTGAAACATGTGTGTCATCGACACAGAATATGTCAAAATCAGACCGACTTGTCCTGCATTTAATCCCAATACTGAAGAAGCGATAACACACATAAATGCCACAGATGAGACAAACACTGCCGTGATTAAATCCAACCTCAATCCAAACCACCTCGAACAAACGAGAAATAGAAACCACGAGGCTAGAATGGAAAATGAAAAAATTAAGATATCAAAATGTATCTGGATTTTCGATCACAACGAATTGATTACTGGCTATTACTTTGTTGAGAATTTAACTAATAATTGTTTTAGACTGTTATGAAAGGAATAATTTTCCGTCATCATATCCTAGGTTATGGTTATGCCTATGTGTATCAGTACTTTAAATGTGATTGAGGGATTGAACAATATGTGAATAATGTAGCAACGTCGCATTTGAATAATAAGGATAAGTTATATATAATTGTCATCCATGGGAGAGGAAAGTCGATAAGGCGGCTCAATCCCATGACCTACCACGGCCTCTCGTTCGGTTCCGAGTCCATGTCGGTTATAGGATTAGTCAGCTAGTTATATGTTTCCGATGCAGGTACTTGATGGTGGAGGAACTCGTAATAGTCATAATTCGATTTTATCGTTTTAATATAAATATATGTAGCTCATATAAGATTGTAAAAATAAGAATTTTATCACCTCCGTGCACATCCTGGTATTCGTTGAATCTGTTTTCAAATTGATTTTGAGCGCCATGAGATCGGATTGTTGGCAATCCTTGTAGAGTGGAAGAGAGTAGACTAAATATAGGACTTTGACCTTCGTATATGAAAATATAAAAGCTTAGTATTTTTCTACAATGGGATAGTGATTGCTCGATAAAGAATTCTTATATGACATTACCTATGTCCATTATAAATTGCATACAATTCACGACATACGAGAAATAGGATACAGTGTTTTCAGTGGATAAGTTTTACATTGTTAAGAAAATGATACAATTTACATATTCCTTCCAATCTTTTAATGTCCCTCGATGTTTTCAAGTAATATCTTCGTAGCCATAGAAAATATATTACCAATGGAATGACAATAATAATCACGAAGTAGTTTATAATCGTCACCATCACTACTACGCTAACTAGAAGAAATAGCATCTGAAAATAAATAGCATTTTATGTTGAGATGCATAAAAGTTTATAAATAGAAACAACAACTAAATTATCATTCCATTATTTTTAAATTCAGTTTTGTCATTAGCATATAATTTCTTACTTACAAAGATAAAATCGTGGAAAACGACTGGTAAACGTTCGTCAATTAGTCCAATGTCTTTTGAAAATCGATTAAGAATTCTTCCTGGGTGATAGAAAGACGTGATATGTCAGTATTTTGAAATAAAAAGTTTGTTATAAAGTTGTAAAATACGTGAATTATGCTAATAAGTGTGTTAACTTCATACCACAACCGGAATTCTGTTGGATAGAAAACGTATCGGACATAGTCAGCACCCATTTTTTATGTGTGTGACCTCATTACCGATCGATCGCGAGTTATGTTGAAGATTTTAGTCGATCGCGGTCGACAGCAGGTTGGCAACCCCTGGTATATATTATCGTATTTTTTTGACCATGAGTCGGACTTTAAATCTCCCTTTCTCTCAAAAAATTGATCGTGCTCCTTATATGTCGGTGCGCCTAATGTAGTGCTTCATAGCAGGGGTCACCAAAATGGGGTACATGTACCCCCAGGGGTACATAAGATAAAGTATAGGCACATCTTTTCATAATTCTAATCTGTCTCTTAAAATGTTTTTATCACTCGGTGTTAATACATTGAAGACCTGAGTTTAAGAACTCTTCAGGGCAGTGGTTTACAACCTTTTTAGACGAGCGGAACGCCAATGTAGCATTCCTGAGGCTCGAGGAACTGTGTAATAGTTTAATTGTGTTTTATTGTCTGAATTGCATAATCTAGAGATTTATACAAAAGAAAACCTAATACTGTTAACACAAAATGATATTTAAAGTGTAGAAAGTTGAATAATACTGGCAAATTAACAGGCATTCAATTTTAGTTGAAAATATACACATATTAATATAGAACTGCGTATAGAACTAGAACTGCATTACCTAAAAAAGTCCATAGTAACTAAAAAAGTAGCCAAAATTATGAGAAGATTCAGAAGGCACACGAGTGAATATGAATTGTCCAAGCGGTACTGACGAACAGGACGTCTGGAAAACCCTGATTTATTGCCTACACACAAAACCAGTATCGGTACTATTGGCATTCCGACTACCGATTCCGGGAACTTTGTGGATACGACTCCGTCTCTAGAGAAAACATGCTAAACTCCGATTTCGCAGTTGTGCTTTATAAATGCTTAGCGTCTGCAATAAGAATATGTTTATTCTCACCTGCAGGATTAATATCGAAGAAACGGATCGGGGCGATCAGGAGTGATTGAAACATCTTTTTGTGCATGTTGAATGCAGACTTCGTACATATATAGAAATGCATATTTATCTGTAGCAGCAATATTAAAACGGTTCCAACAACAAATCCTGAGTTGAGAAATAAAAATAAGGTTTTTGTTACAGACAAAATTATATATTATTCCCAAATTCGTTGCGATCATTTGAAATTGTCGTTTAGGAAGGACCAACACTTTGGGAAGGACTCACGTTGACGCTCATATTGCAAAGACGAACTGGCTATTGATTCAGTCAAAATAACTCCATGAGCAAAAAGTTATCAACGCTCAATTACATAGACATCAATCTCATATATCCATCATGATCATTCTCAAATCCTATAAAATTTCTGGTTAATGAATAGGGTCCTGCAAAGTGCAAAGTCAATTTGAGAAATTATACAGTTATAGCTTTATGAGAGATACCTCTATCATTAACTACTGATATCGGAGTGTTTGCTCCATGGGTTATAGAGGCAGATATAAAGCAATGATCAGTTTGTATCTTGTAATAGCCGCCGAATTTTCTGGCAACTGTCTGTCTGTATATATAATGCACATACTTACCAATGTAAACATTTTTGTAAAGCTCAATATCAAAGTTTTCTATTTTTGTGCTATCGGTTGACAATTTTGTTCCATTTGCTGCTGTAGTTGGTTGAGATGTGTTTGAGGTCGCTGGAGTGAAGATGTCTTTGTGTTTGGATATCCTGACAACATCATATAATAAACTGGTTTAGGTTTTAAAAATCTAGCCCAAGTGACAATTTTTGCGTTACAAATCGAGAATCATTATTGGTCGGTATACTGAACTAATGTCTTTATAACTCAAGTTGTAAATTACCAATATGAAAGCCACCAATCGGTCATTATATATATGACATGTCCTGCTAAAACCACCAGAATGAAAATCGCCATCAAAATTACACTTGCTCCGGATCGGAAATATTCAATATACACTTTTCCTTCAACATCCCCTTGCTTCACTTTTTCGGATTCTATGGCTTGGAATTTAGTCTGCAACATGAAAACACATATATTAAAAAGATATCATCTTCATATCCCTCGTCATTTTAAAGCCCCTAGAGCATATGGGTGTATTTTTTCACCATACACAAAAAATGCGAATTTATCATCAGTACTTGAGAGCAAGGCTTAAGTTCATATAGGAAATTATGAGAGAAACCATAAATATAAAAGTACATGCTTTCTCCGGTTTTACTGACACATGGTAGAATTAAATGACATTGTGCAGATTCACAATGTCAATACAGGCTATTAACGGAACACTATGCCTCAAGCAAGTAGAAAAGATAATATATATATATATATGCCCAGCGCAGTAGCATCTGTTGTCAAAAATACTGCAAACGATTATGTTTGTACATCAATGTTTGTTACAAAATAATATGTCTCCTATTTGAATAAAATGGGAGGTAATTACATGTTTTTTATATATATTTTTCGTGTAGCGTATTCAGCTTGCTATATTATTACAACCATAGCAATATGCTACATTACCATGTCAGGGATTTCAATGGACGATATAATTGAATCCCGGTGCATATCTTGATTGGAATTATTTTGTTTTGGTTGGAAGGATATCATTAAGGAAGCTCTCCGTTTAGTTTGAACTGAGCCTCCCATGGAATTTCTATTATAAGATCCCAATGAACTGAATGGCTTGTTACGGTTGACGCGAGCATGAGGCATTTTTATAGCTTCTCCGATGTTCACGTTCTCAATAGAATCTGTAAGATAAGCAAGAGAGCAATGTTCAAAAATATGGACACGGAATTCAAAACGGTGTAGTACTAGTACACATATGACACAGTGGGCTACCAGTATCAGACGTCCCGATGTCATAAAAACGTGGAAGACAGTCATCACGGTGTCATTTAAACATGTTCTCATAATTAAATCTCATACAGCGCATTTTAGATGAAATATCAGTAGCCTACTCACAAAAAAATTAAGGAACAAATAAAAGCGATAGCGTTCTAGCGTATTATAAAATCATCAACCACTGAAAATTCCAAAGCAATTGATCCGTTAGTGAGCGAGAAAAGCGATTTTGTCCTAGGTAACAAGACTAATAATCATAACATGATAACAAAACGATGCATAGTTACATTTCGTGTCCAATAGGCCTGAAACAATTCCAAATTTATTTTTAACCTATTTTATCACCGGATGATAATCGATGTTTTACATGCGATGGACATTTAAAGCTTATTATTAACAGTTAGATAATGGGGACAATTTGATCATTGTGCTAGACCAGATGATACACGGAAAAAACAAAATAAGGTAAAACTGAGATTCAGAAAATACCCATCAATCACGGAATGTGATATTATCGTTTTCTCAATTTAGCTGAATACTAGCACAAATCAGCAGAAAAATATAAAACACCGTTTAGCAGGCTCCGATAAGTCGTCTCTTTCATCGCTAAATGTGGGGCAAAATCGAATCCTTCAGACTCTAGTTTGCTGTAATTTCCTTTTCGGGACACTTTACCCTGGCAATTGCAAAAATATTATGTACATTGTATTTGTTGCACTTCATTTGCAAATTATTTCCAGTTATAGTTCAAATATATATATAACACAATGTAGTAGAACTTTCATCTATGGAATATCCTTTTTTACTTCTATATCAGATGGTTGAATTTGTTGATATATTCATATATATTATATAAATATTATGAATATGATCGGATAAAATCAATGCAAGTAATAACTATTACCTTAGAAAGGACCATTATTCCATCAGCTCTCTTCAGCAAATGCATTTGATGTGTAACAAGTATTCGAAGCTGTATTGAATAGAATATAGAACTTTTCGCCACCTCAGAACATAGTTTTATTATTTCATAGTATTAATTATATATGTAACAAAACGTATAACCCAATGAAAGTGTTGGCGTATCATGGCGCTAGGCGCTAGAGCACGTGAATCACCCTGCATGATTCGCTAATACAGCGGTTCCTAAAGGGTACGCCGCGAAAATTAGGAGAATTGTTTGAATCATAACTAAAATATGATTGGATATTTTACATATTGTATTTATTATAACGTTTTATAGTTTCTTATTTTAAATCCTGTGTATATGAATCAATGAATTTATATCACCTTTCTATGTCGTTTAACTTCTGTTATGTAGTGTCTGCCAATAGGCAGTGCTTTTCAACCGGGTATATCCAAGTGTATCCGGACCATAAGTTGAGTATACAACTGATAAAGGGTATACGAAGAGTGTACAGCATAAGTCAGGGATTCTAAGCTCTAATATAATAAATTATGAAATATTCAAGCGAACACAACGATGCAAACTCGGCGCACATGAAATATGAAATGTCATTTACGCAAGGAATCGACGCGAGCACACTGTTACATCACACATTATATAGCTAATGCGGTCACGTGTCTGGGCTGGTGATTTCGGCCGCGTGCACTTCGTCTGATCTACGTTGAACATTATTCCCGTTGACGCTTAGGGTTAGGCCGTCAGTCAAATTCATAACTTGTGGACATTAGACCATTAGATTGCATGATGCTATTGTAGTACAATATGTGCTTAAAATTTAATGTTTTTTTAAGCCTTAATAAATAAACATTGGTATTTGTAAGGTACACTAAGTTCTTGAAAATTTGTAAAAAGGTATACCACGATTAAAAAGGTTGAAGGACACTGATCTATTGTTACGTAACAATATAGATATACACTACTCGCTGCAATTTCGCGAGATGCAAATCTGCTGGAGCGAGTATAGCGGACATGAGGGATTTTTTTAGCATTCCGAAGGGAAATCAGGCAGAGTTGAGGAAGAAAAGTTGACATTTTGTCTTTATTCCTTAAGCCTACATGTTTACAAACTATAAAATGCATAAAGTACACATTAACGATCACAAAATGGAGTTTGATTTAAAAGCAGCATTTCCAACGAGTTTTTTCCCCTGAAAATTTGGCGCTCACGAACACAACTTTTGTGAACCGCTGGGCTAATGAATTCAAATCCAGTCCGAGATTATTATTTGCCAGCTTGCTGGACTTTCGCTTTACCATCATTTCAGCACCCAATCTTATGGAACGATTAATTACGGTAGTTCTTCCGGTACCTGCCGGGCCGTTCGTTAGCAGTTAACGTGTTATCGGTCCATCAACTTTCTCGCAAAAATTCTTTTATGGAATTTACGTAACATTGGTAAAGTTCGGGAGTTTTTTTCCCGCAAAATCGGAAGTTTTCGCTGAGTTCTTTATTTCTCACATTTTCTCAGGAAATTGGGATTTATCAATCTTCCTTAACATGCTATAGCGCTCTTCTTCTTCGTTACAAGCGCGGTGCGTTTTTTCTAGTGGGTCAGGGATATCAAGTGAAATAAGCCAGGGGTGGACAAATTGCGGTCCGGGTCCGGCCCACTGAAGTGTTTCATGCGGCCCACTTGTGCCTGCTGAAATTACGATCATACTCCATAACCCATAAAAAGCTTCCGACTGCCTTGCAGCGTCATCTTGGGGCGGTGCTGTTCCCGTATAAACGTTTCGCGGTGTGCAAATTTTGTAGCTATACCTTTTAAGCTATTTTAAGGCAGGCGCAGACTGAGTGGTCATTTCGTGGTTATCCTGTCCATTCGGTACTAATATTTCGTGCTCCCTCTTTCGTTTATTTTGTTGTGCTTTTCCTGAATGAATGACTAATAAAAAAAACGATTTGATTGATTGATTGATACTAAGCTACAGACAGCGGGCGAAGCAAAGTGATACCGGTTTTGTTCAAAGACGGCGGTGCGTAAGATTTCCAGAGAATGTAAATGACCATGCTTCGAGTGTC
Organism: Styela clava; assembly: GCF_964204865.1. Classification (NCBI taxonomy): domain Eukaryota; kingdom Metazoa; phylum Chordata; class Ascidiacea; order Stolidobranchia; family Styelidae; genus Styela; species Styela clava. The sequence continues at coordinate 14,190,004 of NC_135251.1, read as the reverse complement.
CACGATATATTTCATGAATGGCGCGTAAGAGACTTCGTTCACTTTGGTTATTGCATTTTGAGAGATTCAGTTACTTGCTCGTAAACCTTGCTATTTACGAGGTTTCGCAATTGGCCCCTCCGATCTGGATTGATAACCGTGCGAGAGGCCGAGATCCAGCATATCAAATAAATATGAAAATTCTGCCACATTCATTTAAAAAAAAAACGCACCTTATTGTTTAATATTCCCATAATACAGTATTGAAATATATGTCTGGCGACTGACACATCAACAGAACTTAGAGGATCGTCCAATAAAAAGATATCCGCATCTCTTCTATAAGCTGCGCGTGCAAGGTTCACTCTTGCTTTCTGCCCACCGCTTAGAATAACACCGCGCTCGCCAACAAGAGTCAAATCGCCGTCAACCAGTGAAGACAAGTCCTGATAAATAAAATAATAATATAGCTGAGCTTCACATCCCGAAACTTCGAAGTCGATATCAAGAACAAATCTGATTTCCAGAAAAAAAAATTGTGTCGACAAATTTCAAGGATGTTTGTTGTATTAAGGCATACTCACCTTATTCAAACAGCAAGCTCCTATCACTTTACTGTACCAAATAGAATCATAGGGTTGTCCGAATAATATGTTTTCTCTGATGGTGCCTGAAAATATCCAGGGAACTTGTCCAACGTACACTGACTTGCCTAGTACTTTCACTTTTCCTTTAGTAGGTGGTAACTCTCCCAGTATTGCGTTTAAAAATGATGACTGTGATGTGGATAACAATAAAGAAGTAAACAACAAAAAGCAAGCAAGCAAATGCGACCACTTAGCTTGAGTTATAAATCGCCACCTCACTTAGAACACAGCGAAAAAATATACGGTAACTTGAAAACCATTCTGGTGATCCGAATAAGACACTGAAATATTGAGTTTTAGATGAGAATCTGTTGCTCTTGATTGAATCAAAATTTCATGACGGTAGCCTACTCTACGCGCATCTTTTTAATGGTACAAGAGCACATTCAGTCTCACAGAATATTAATATTATTCTCAATTGGTGCAGAGCGCTTTTGTAATTGCCATACCGACGATTGTTGGATGTTTCCAAAACCCTTGACCCCAGAAAATTCTCCCAATACTATGGCAAATATTATGACGCTTATTTTGAGAGTGTTTTGAAGAGTTGGCGCTTACAAACTGGTTTACATGTTCGAAAGCATCATTTAAAAAAACAAGAGAGCAATGCTCAAATATATGGACACGCAGACAATTCTCCAAAAATCATATGCGGTGACTTACCAGTACCTGTATCGGGGTAGCGTGACGGTACAGGGACTGTCATAGATATTTTAGGTCCAGTGACAATGATCCATTCTTCTTGAATATTTTGAAATACCAATTGAAATATCTTGTGCAATGAGTCAATTATGTACCGTATCAGGTACCACAGTCAAACATTTCACATAAAAACGTACTAAATAACATGCGTCAACTTAATACCACCTGAATCGGGGTACAACTTTCGTTACAGTGGCTGTCATAGCCGTTTAGGGCTGATGGACAACTCGACTACACGGACAACTCACCAGGCCTAGCTGTAGTCGAGTTGTCTCTGGTGAGTTGTCCGTGTGTAGTCGAGTTGTCTGCTTTCAATTTCACACGTCCCGTGGCAATGATCTATTCTTCTCCATTCAATTGCAACATGAATTGAAATACCAAGTAATCCGTGTCATTTCCTTTTCCATTATTGAAACAAAATTTAAAAAAAATCTCTTCTCAGATATTCACATACGTTAACTTACTAATATACCTGTAATCTAATCTAATCTGTCTAAGCCAGACGCTTCTTCTTTGCAAAACCAACTAGTTCGATTCATCACGGTATTATAACAGCAGATACCACAGTCTACAAATATATTCACACCAAGCGAAGCAGTGCAGTACGGTTTACCGTACCTTTAGCATCACCGGTAACCTCAAAAAACTTACAATTTTTGAGTAGCAACGATTATCAGAATCCGCCTTCACGCCGAAGTTCGGTGGCACGTGATATGCGTCCGCAGAACGTTCGGTGACGTCATAGCAAACAAAAACAAATCTCACAGAGCTAACAGAAAGATTTGTAATAAATATAAGTAATAGCCTTCTAGAGAATTTTATCTGTAACCACTGAAAATTTCAGAGCAATTGATTCAGTAATCAAAAAGAAAAGCGACTTTTTAATTTTTCACTAGGTGTCCAAAAACGTGTCAAAGAACAAGAACAACAAGAGAGCTATGGACACGTAGAGCTACATAATTTTGATGACGTAATAGCAAAAAAAAAGTAATAGCCTTCTGGAGGAAAATTCTATATTTAACCACAGAAAATTTCAAAGCAATTGGTCCAGTAATCAAAGAGAACAGCGATTTCTTCAAAATGTGTCAAAGAACAACATAACAACAAAACGATCGTTATGTCCACTACGTGTCCAACAAGAACAACAACATAATATTGAAACGATCCATAGGTCCAGTACGTGTCCAAAAACTGATTACCATCTAGTCTATTGCAGATTTTTCAGGACTAATTTTCGAATATTGCAACTAGAGGTGAGAATTAAGTTATTTGATTCACATCTAATTTTTAAAAACACGACAGAAAACGGACAATTAACACGCGAAACTACGAAAACGATGCAATGTTCACAATCATGCTTTAATATCTGTCTGAGCGAAAGTAGCGTTTGAGCGACTTATTGCCAGCTGATTAGTAATTGTTACGGAAATAAACAAGGAAATGATGTTCGAGGACACCCTTATCGGTTTATATATCCTGTTAACAGTTTTATTTGGTTAACAATAGAGGCGTTTTGGTTAAAATTTTGAGCACTATGTTTATTTAAACAATGCCTTTTAAGTATTGAACTAACAATCTAGGAAAAACACTATGTCATTCTCATTGTAAATGGAATTCCATAGACTTTAACCCCATTTAACCACTGCCACCATAACCACTGCCATGGCTTGCTGATAATAAGATCGGCGTGTTACTTGTTATTCTTTTCAACTAGGTATCATATAGTTTGCCGATGCAAACTTATCGACGAAGGGTGACTAACTTTGCTAAACGAAATCGTATTAGATTTATGGCATAGTCCCCAGAGCATAATTTCCAATTAAAATTGATGAAAACAATTCAAATTTAAGTTTATGTTCCAAGAATATTTTTGTTATTTACCTTTCCTGAAGCAACTTGTCCAATGACCATAAAAAGTTGTTTAGCTTCTATACGAACGGTTATATTTGATAGAGTATTATGAAGTAATTCTGCATTGTCATTCTCAGCATTATTTTGTATCGAAGCATCCCACTTTCCAAAAAAGTTTTTGATTTCGATTAACGCTTCTTCGTGTTTTCCCAACTGTTGAATTGAGTTACGACGATTGGATGATCTGCTGATTTCGCCCATCATCAGATAATCCTAAAAGTACAAGATTACAAAAACTCCAGCGTTGATTTGTGATTAGAAACCACCAGAAAAATAGAGTGTATTCGCTGCTAAGAGTCGCTGTGCAATTTTACCTCTATCCTCTTGATTGATGTTTTCGTTTCGAACAAAAGTTCAATTCCAACTCCAAATTTATACGCAACGTGACCTTGAAACCGGAGGATACCAATAATCGCAAAAACCTTAATGACGAAAATATGATTGTAGTATTTAGTCATCAGACTCTTTTTGTTTTGGCTTCAACCAATCATCTTTTATTTGTCAGCACATCGTGAAAAACTTATATTATCGTGAAAAGCAAATATTATAAAAGAAGACTGTAACTAACTTTAATTGCGTGACAAAGTTGCCAGAGACCTCGAGAGGCCTTGAAGCAGCGACATATATAACGCTGATTCAGATTGACAAGTCAAATTTAGACTTTCTCATAGCCGATGTTTGTCGAAAATTTTTAAAAACATTCAGAAGTCGCAGTTTTTTGAATCGATTGCATTGGGGTGCAAACGCTTTCCATTGCAAAGTTGATTATCATGCATGAGAGACGGAGCTTCAAAATTTTTTGTGTGCTGGAAGATTGCTATACCCACATCAAAGTAGTACACCATCAACCGCTCCCACGTATTTTACAGTTTAATCAATTCGAGTGGTACTGGTTTACCCATGATTAAATTTATACCTCGCTCTATCTGACACTTACTTTAGACGCGGTCAAAGTTCCTTCCATCTCGACATATGTCAATAAAATTCCAAGCGTCAATATTTTATCTTGGCATAGTGAAACACATATATTGAAAGCCCTTATGAATGAAGATAGGAAGATCTTGTTGACTTCTTTCCTGAAATCAAAACATATGATTTGATGAAATAACCTCTCGGTTTCAGTTGCAAGGAGATATTTATTGGCAGTTAGGCGAAAGTTTCTTGCTTAATTTTGTCGATTGGGTTATTGATGAAAATTGTTTAATTTGATGAAGTTGGATGTTATAGCTGAAATTTATAAATAATCAACATTATTTGAAATTATATATTCTTTTTCTACCTTTGTGTATAAATCACCTACTTTCTGGCATCAGAAACGAGTTTGGCAAATGGGTTTTCCCAGGCGTACATTTTTATAACACGCATCCCAGTTATTATTTCGCTCACAAGTCGGATTCTATCATCTGTTAAATGAGCTATCACGCTTCTGAAAACGAATATATACGTTGAACCTATAATTTTTGAAAAACTATCCTAAATTATTAAACCTGTCGAAAATGTTGGCAAAAATATTATGATACAATGGAAGAGGGAAATTTGCACGAATCGATAACACTGGAGTATTTAATTTCACAAACGGAGGTATTCTTGAAATATTTATTTCATTATGCATATTCTAGATATTATCAATAGCATGTGGTAATATTAGACAATATTCGACTGCCTCCATTACGTTGTTACCTTAACTTTCCGAGACTTCGACCAATTAATGACTGAACGCAGAATGTCAACACAAGAAGAGCTATTCCGGTCAGTATTGCTGCCCCAACTTCCTGCCAAAGTATTATTCCAATAACAATGCATTGCATCGGTCCGATCCAAATATAATGGATAGCTTGAGGACTCTAAAATTACATTTGCGATTTTCTTATTTTCATTACAATAAAGTTCTTAAAATGCTTAGTTCCAGGCTGTACTTTATATTGCTCCGCAAATATTTTTTTTAAATCTTCAAATGTTATCTGTCGGTGCAATTTATCTCCGCATGAATGAAAGAAGTCGTAATACAATTTCAACCAAAGCATTTGTAGATTCATCAAAATACACTCACGTATTCAAATCGCATGACATCATTTGAACTGAGATTGACTATTTTTCCGGTTGTTGTTTTATTCAATGATTGTTGACTTAGTAACAAGGTCTGAAGAATTCAATATTTGATTGAAGCGGTAGTCGGTTGAATCAATGCACTTGAGAAATGTCAGTTTTTTATGGATTCTACATAATTTTTTGTGCATGTACATGGTCACTCCAATCTATTGTGTCACTCCTTGAAGTTATGTAGCGCTGTAAGCTACTAGTTGTGTGTAGCACTGTACTCGAAAAATGAGAGCTTTATTGCTTTGTCAATTTTTTAAAACAGCACTTAGCACTCAAAACCGACACTTATGAACTGGCCTAAACATTTATTGAAGATATATATGTGATCTTAGAATCTATGCGCTAAACTTAATTAAAATAGGGTGAACACTAGCACAGTTTATAAATTTCGGCGTGTTAATTTTCAAATTGCAAAACAAATTATACCTTCTTATACATGATACAGCGAATTGATGTTCTAATATGCCATCCAAGTCTCTGCAACTGGTAAAACAGTGTATGATGCATGAATGCTATGACTATTGAGACTAGACTTATTGCAGCAGCGTAGGCATATGCTTGCCAGGCATCAACTGAATCCTGATTTTCGAAATAGCTGACCAATCCTGCAATAAGAAATGGTAGTCCCGTACGAAGACTATCCTAAAAGAGAAAGATAAAGCACTGAGAGTGTAAGCAGTAAATCTAACAACGACGTAAAAATTTCAAAGATAACATAATATACCACGATGACAAGAAATAGGCCTGAGACCAACACTCTCTTCCAATAAGTATGAGCCATTGCTGTGAACAAACTCGGTTTCTTTGAACCGCTTGATCTTTTCCACTTCTCTTTTCCAATTTCTGGAAATAAAGTTGAATTAAAGGTACAACACCTTACAGGAAGATGGCGCGATGGGACACGGTCATATTATTTCAAAATTTACAAAAAGTACCGTTCCAAATTTTCGCAAAGTTCAGCCGATTTGTTTGATGATTCAAGTTCAAACAGGTCGCTTTCCTCAAGTTTCTTCTTATTTCCTTGCACGAATGAGTCATTCAACCACCTGAAAAGTACTGTTTATTTGTAAGTTGTTGGTTAAAAGAAGTGAATCGAAGTTGTTAAGCTCACCAATAAGTCATAATAGAGAATATGTTAGCTTTCTGTATCGGATTTTCCTTCAACATTTTCTTTTGCTTGTGTTTCTGAAAAAGAAGAAAATAAAAATCTCTTTGAAATATCAACATATCCAAATACCATCACCTCGTGACAAGAACTTTTAATCAAACAAAAATATTGAATTTGGTCATTGAGTGTGAAACTTTGAGCAGGGTTATCATTCCGATTGTGGTGTCAGTACTCCATTCGGCGGTTTATTGATAATTCTTCTTTCATAGTATGCATTCAGGGGAAATCCAGTCAACAATGCGGTTAAAGGCCATTTGTATAGTAATTGCTGCGTAACGTATCCTGACAGTTTACCGGCGACAGGTTTGTCATATTGTCTGTCAGGTAGGAATTCTGTTTTACCTAGGTTACAAAGTACTTATATAAACTCGAGACAAGTGGGCTACATCCCAGATTTTACAAATGTTGCTGCTCATATGATTTCACATAAAAAGATAAAATGTAGTGGTGGATCACACGGCCTGACGTGGACTTCACTAGACTGTCTTTAATTGCATAAGCCAGCAATGTCGACTCTCTTTCACCATGAAATTTCTATATTTAATCTCAGGGTATAGAGAATATGACTATAATGAATGATCAAACGAACTAATTAACAAAAATTAAATCTTGCTTCGAAAGTAATAGTTTTGAGTCCTTGATAGTATATATTTTCCAATTTCAGTTTTCAAAACGTTAGCGTGTTTTTAAATGTATTTCCCCAATGCGCCAGGGTTCACTCAGAGGAGAAAAATCTTACCCAAAGGCAAAGCTGCGAGTCGTTGGAATGCCGAATACTACAACTTATTGTGCTGCGGGTACTAGTAGAAGGGTCTGATATAATGAGGCTATTAACAAGCGAGTCAATTATGGACGAATAATAAATACTTTGTTTCTGGTGTTGTATTCCGTCTGGTATGATGAGAATAGTGACGCGAGCACACGTCGAGATATTTCCAAGCTTTAGAGTCGAGCTTTGTAAATCAATGACCGATTTAAAATTTTATTTCTGAAATAAAACACGCGACTCTCCGTTCTTGCACTTCTCAATAATTACGGCTTAATAATTATCAATAATTACTAACGTTGCAGACATATTTACGTAAAAATCTCGGATCGACTTGCTCCGGGCGATCTCATCCAAAACTCTGCATTTACAGAGCTGACGTCGCTTACAAGTGCAAATCAGAGACCGCTCACGATAGGCCAACATTCCAGCAGTTATCCAGTTAACAAATTATCGGTTGAGTGTTCGAGACGGATAAACAAATCTGTTTATTGATATGTAACTCGAGGCAATCTGTCATTTTTGTATTTTTATTAGTGATTTAGTACATAAATGAGAGCAACTTTTAAAGAAAAACATTGAAATAAGACTATAATGGCCAATGAAAAATAAAGTCTGGATATTCAATATAGTGAAACCATTCGAGGAAAACTCATTTAGACCGTTTACTAGGCTTTTATTAGTTTAAACGTTACTGCAATACTAAAACGAGATGCAAGATGTAGCAATCTTGATGCACGCTAACCAAATAAAACCCTCGCTTTCCCAATAGATTAACATCTTCAGATTATAGATGTACCGATACCACTTCTTTCGCCGATACCGATCCTATACCAGCTAGAAACGCCGATACCGATATTTGTAAAAGGCCGATTACATATATATCTATATTGGGAAATTGATGTTTGGGATCCGAATGCGTTAATTGATTCAGATGCATTGGGCACTGGCGCTAGTAATCTTGGTGTTCAATTAGAAAACTAATAGGATTTGACTACTGTTGGTGGTAAAATAAATAAATGCTTAGCCTACATATCGTATGAAACTGATACATTGAGTTACGTGTGCAAGATTTTGTGCCAATATACCGTCGTATTTTATATCTTACACGTCGGAAAATTCACTAATATTCGATTGATATATTTCTTCATAATTACCATGTAATATTTCATAAATACCATGTAATGAAAATTTCAACATAACAATTTTGCAGCGAAATTACTCAATTGATTGAGCCAGTTTGGCTGATAAATGGCTAAAACCAAGTCAGAATTCGATTCCCGTTTCTACTAGCGGGGGTGGTGGGGACGTGCATGGCTCATAGTTCACGATTTATCTAAGCAAAAAATAATTTCAAGATCATATTCTAACCTATTTTTTAAAACATTCTGGATCATGTCGAGAAGATAAATATATCGGAAATATCGGTCCACATTTAGCCGATACCGATGCACTAACGATACCGAAAAATTGGCCGATATTGTCGATACCGATACATCGGTACATCTCTACTTCAGCGCTCATCGCTCGGCGATGGTGCCACGTTGGTCACATTAGGTGGCGCTAATTCAATTTCATCAAATCAATCCAATTTACACAAAGTATAATGTTTAACATTTATATTCATGTTTCTATTAATTGACGCTCTAATTTTACCTCTCGCTCTGAATAATATTATATAATTCTATATATAAACGTCACTACATACACTCACCCATAATTATGTGCCGGGGATATCAGAACTTGTTGGTTGTCAAATATTACGGTCAAGTGTGCGGCCGTTTGAAGCCCTATGGCCAAGATTCCCTCTAAGATGCGCCATTGCGCAGTACCATCAGACTACTTGCGCAGAAAAATATCATTCTGGAGCACTTGCAACATTACGTTTGATAGCATGAATTATCATAGAGAAAGCTATTTGAATTAAATGTGTTCTTTGTTCGCAATCTGATAATATATTATACCATTGTAATTTGTATTGCGTGATGGTGGCTCGTCGTTGTCACGCGTAGAATAAAAAAAAAATTGAAAAATAATTGGACCTATGTTGAGGATACATAACTCGCTGTAAGTGGAGTAAATACAGCGATGCTAGTATATGGTCTTACTGATGACCAGAAGTATGCCTATCCATGGCTTTTCAATCATCAAACCATTTAAAGGTAGTCGTCCCGTTTCAACGCTGTCTGTACATGTTCGCGAAGCGGTCAAGGATGACCGTCTGACCTAAAAAACACAAGATATACGTAAAATATAAAAAGGTCACTAGTTCAGTTCCACGTCGATTACGTCCAATAATAGACTAAGTTAGATAGAAGACGACCGCGAGACGCCGGTATGCATGGGAAGGTAGGGTAAGTTCATATATATATATGTTAATGTGAAATGCTATAATATTGTCGAGAGTGTAGAGGTGAAATTGGAGCTTCAATTAATTAAAACACGAGAATAAATGTTGACCATCATGAATATCAGAACTTGAATTTTCTGAATAAACAATTATAGATTTATAGTTCAACGTTTTTCTTAAAATTTTGCTCTAATTAATGCAGATAATGCAAGCAGTGTTAAAATTACAAAAATGACAGATTACCTCGACTCGAGTTACTGATCAATGAACAGGTTGGTTTCTGTCTCGAATAGTCAACCGATGATTTGATAACCGTGATAACTGTTATAATATATCGAGCTATGTATAACATCGGAAATGTCTAAGCAGTTTCGTTATATAGAGTTAGACATTTCAAAAACTTGATTCAAATATTTTTGTTCAAAACGATCGCAAAACTTTGATCAAGCTTCGCAAACATAAGATTTGTTCTATCGCTGCAGTCTCTGAATTGTACAAGTAAAGAATGTGGGCTTCTCAGGCCATGTCGGCTCTGTAATAGAGGTCGGTGGCAGAGTTTAGGAAGAGTAATTAATTTCCCTTGGTGCAAGTCGATCCGAGGTTGTGCGTAAGTATGTCTGCAACGGTAGGTTATAAATCTAGTGAGAGTTGCGTATTTGAATTTAAGAAAGAAAATTTTAATCTCTCTTGGTACGTTAAAATGGAGTGCCAAATCTACTCGCTTACCAACTGAGTGTAGGTATAAAAGAGGAGCGCAAGACAGCAACAAATGTAGCCTACAGGGAAAATCTCATTACTGATGTTTTTCTACGTAAACTCACGTCATTTCTCTCAGCTTGCCAGGCCGAATACAACAACATAAAGAAAGTGTGATTCGGCCATACGTGACTTTCTTGTTGCATTGTCTCACTAAAATAGATTCTCTGCTTTGTACCTGCAGCCCTTTCTTTACCAGACAACGATTTCCATAATATAAACACAGCGATAGCGCAGAAGAAAATTCGGTGCTACTTCGGTATGCGATCTCAGTAATTTTAGTAGAGATAGATTCTGAATTATATGAGAATGATATTATGTGATTAAACGCATACCGGAGTGGCACCGAAAATTCTGCCGTTAGTTTTTTATTCCTCCGCAACTGCTGTTTCGTGGCATTCCATGAGCAACTTTTCCTCACAAAGCGCTGATGATCACAAACATAAAATCGTGACTTTTGAGATGATCGCACCTATGCTTTTGGTTAAGGTTTTTCTTAGCCTAATGAACGCTGGTGCATTGAGTAAATCTGTATAATAAAAATGACTACATTTTATACTTATGTGAAATCATATGAGCAGCAACATTTGCATGATACAAAAATCTGGGATGTACTTGTCTCCGGTTTTCAATTGGAAAGATCAGTAATCAGGAGACGTTGCCGAGCAATTACTATGAAAATGGCATTTTCCGCATTTGTGGATGCATTTCCCCTGAATGCATACTATGAAGGAAATGGATTTGGCTATATTGATATTTTAAGAAGATTTTTATTTTCCTATTATTCAGAAACACATGCAAAAGAAAATGTTGAAGGAAAATCCGAAACGGAAAGCGAACATATTCTCTATTTTAACTTATTGGTGAGCCTAACAACTTCGATTCACTTCTTATAACCAACAACTTACAAACAAACAGCGCTGGATTGATTAATCATTAAACAATATAAGCACGTGCTAAGGGCACCAAGCAAAGAGAGGCACCACAGTAACTTTAGAGCAGAATTTTATATAGTTTATCGGTGTTTATTAAAATATTACGAGTTCACCAGACGACTCAAACTTCGAACTGTTCGCTTTTTTTCGTCATCAAAGTATCAAAATGACCTTCTTTATTAAAAATAAACACTGGAACCGATTTATTTGACACGAAATGGGCCTATGAGTCATTTTCTTAAATTGTTGTTGTTATTTCTTCTTAGAATTTTTGCTGCATTTTTGTTTTAAAAAATTTCCCTTCAACAATTGGACCAATTAACTATTTGCACTATGTGGCGGTTCCACGATCGCATTTGAACAATCTGGTGGTCAGCGAAGTCGGGAGTTTTTTGATAAAATAGAACAGGGTGGTCCAGTGCGGCCCACAGAACAGTTTTAGCGTATATTTGTATCTAATAGCAGAAAGTTTTTGAGTTTTTTTTTTGCTATTCCAACTGGGGTTGGGATCCCGAGATTCAAACCCGTTTTTCTAACGCTTTGTGCCTTTCTTTTAGAAAAACACTCCTCTTTTTTCAAGCGGGGGCCATGTGACAGTAGTGACGAAACGCAGAGCCGACATAACGCCGCGCAATCCAGTTTTTTTTTTATAGGTCCCGAAATACCAACTCAGATGGACTTGGTTGTTATTTGACGATGGCACTAAGCTTGATCACGCTGCAAGTTTTTAAATTACTTAAATATAACAATTCGTAATAAAATGAGTGTCCCAAGGAAGGTGACATAAGGAAAACACGGCGGAAACGTGTTTCCTTGCCCATCACACAGTGTCTGGTTTGATTTCAAGTAATATCTGTCACGAAAAGATATATAATTTGAAGCGACATCAAACGCAAGATGCGGAAAATATAACGGCAATTCTCGGGAATTAATTTTAAAATAACTGAAGGCTCTATATATCTTCTTTAAAAGAACGCCACCGATGCAACATATTAATAGTCTGATTAGAATGGTAAACTCTCGTTGTTTATTGAATTTGAAGTAAGTAAACTCGTGGTATTTCGATCACTTTTGGGTTTTCTTCGACTTGCGGCCCGCGAGACCTCTTCAAAAGTTTTTGCGGTCCTTTAACCTAGCAACCTTGAACCACCCTGAGGTAGACTACTAGGTACCGGTAAAATTTCAAACTGCAGTTGTGACTTATATCCTTTGGTATCTCAATTCACGTTGAGACTGGGGGCATGAATCTTTATAGTCACACTCCCTCAGGATTAGAGCTCAACCGATATATCGGCCCGATATTGCGTGTTTGCCGATATATCATATCGGCCAGTGGTGGGATTCAAACTTTCTGTCAGCCGGTTCTATCACAAAAGTCATATTTTTGGCGGTTCTGTTACATGTTTTTTTTAGTGATGCTAACCGCTTCGAATTCCGTGAAACGGTTCTATAGAACCGATGCGAACCGGCTGAATCACACCACTGATATCGGCTATATATAACAGTTAAAAAACCCAAAAATGTATGTAAAAGTTGTCCTATTTACCGATGGTTGTGATTATTTTTAATGGATAATACACCTACCTATGTGGTTTATTGTTTTTATTAATAAATTACATATAAGGGGACACCAAAGTCTTCAGTGCTTAGGGCACCATAGTGACATAATCCGCCCCTGCAAACAAATGACAAATTGTACTTCTCAGGTGGTTGAATGACTCATTCGTGCAAGGAAATAAGAAGAAACTTGAGGAAAGCGACATGTTTGAACTTGAATCATCTAACAAATCGGCTGAACTTTGCGAACATTTGGAACAGTACTTTTTGTAAATTTCGAAATAATATGACCGTGTCATATCGCACCCTATTCCTACAGGGTGTTGTACTTGAATTGCATTCAATTCAACTTTTGTTTTTAGAAACTGGAAGAGAGAAGTAGAAAAATCACGCGGATCGAGAAGACCAAGTTTGTTCACTGTAATGGCTCAGACTTATTGGAAGAGAATGGTAGTTTCAGGCTTTTTTCTTGTCATCGTGGTATATTATACTGTCCTTGAAAGTTTTACGTCGGTTTTCAACTTACTGTTTACTCTCTCTCTTACTATCTTTTTCTTTTAGGATAGTCTTCGTACGGGACTACCATTTCTTATTGCAGGATTGGTCAGCTATTTCGAAAATCAGGATTCAGTTGATGCCTGGCAAGCATATGCCTACGCTGCTGCAATATGTCTTGTCTCAATAGTCATAGCATTCATGCATCATACACTGTTTTACCAGCTGCAGAGACTTGGATGGCATATTAGAACATCAATTCGCTGTATCATGTATAAGAAGGTATAATTTGTTTTATAATTCAATTGATACGCTAAAATTTATAAACAGTGCTAGTATTCGTTCACCCTATTCTAATTAAGTTTAGCGCATAGTTAGTTACCAAGTTCACACATTATATATATATATATGTTCGATAAATGTCTCGATTCTAGACTAGACCAGTTGTCAAGTGTTTTGAAAAAGTGCTGTTTAAAAAAATGATAAAGCAATGAAACTCCCATTTTCGAGTGAAGTACTTCACACAGCAGGTACACAACTTCAAGGAGTGGCACAAAAGATTGGAGTGACCATGTACAACAATTTTTTAGAACTCATGAAAAATCTGACATTTCTCAAGTGCATTGATCCAACCGACTAACCCTTTAATTAATGAATATTAAATTCTTTAGACCCTGTTACTAAATCATCAATCACTAAATAAAACGACAACCGGCAAAATAGTCAATCTCAGTTCAAATGATGTCGTGCGATTCGATTACGTGAGTATATTTTAATGAATCTACAAAGGCATTTGTTGAAATTATATTGAGACTTTTTCATTTATACGGAGATCAATGGCACCGACGATTAAAATCTGAAAAATTTCTGCCTAAACGTATAATTGATTTTATAATACCTGTTCCCAAACGCGGAAAGTTCTACAACGAGAAAATTCCGCAGCAAAAAATACTTGCGAAGCAATATAAAGTACAGTCTGGCTAATTGTAATAAGCTAAGCTAATTGTAACAAAAGTAAAAAAATCGTAAATATAATTTTAGAGTCCTCAATTTGTTCATTATATTTGGATCGGACCAGTGCATTGCATTGTTATTGGAATGATACTTTGGCAGGAAGTTGGGGCAGCGATACTTACCGGTATAGCTCTTCTTGTGTCGACATTCTGCGTTCAGTCATTAATTGGTCGAAGTCACGGAAAGTTAAGGTAATAACGTAATGAAAGCAGTTTCTTATTGTCTAATAATACCACATGGTATTGATAATATCCAGATTCTAGAATATGCCTAAACCAGCGGTTCCCAAAAGGTGCGGCGCATTAGTGTGCGAGTTGTCAAGTATGCCGCGAAAATTAACAGAATTGTGTTTTAATCATAACTAAAATATGATTGAATATATATCATATTGTGTTTGTTATATATGTTTTATTGTTTCCTATTTCAAATGATGTGTATATCAATTATTAAATTAATTTTACATTTCTATGCCGTTTACTTTCTGTTACGTAGTCTCCATCTATATTGTTACGTAACAATAGAGATAGACACTACTGGTACGATTTCGTGAGGAGAAGTTTGTTTATCTGCTGAACCGAGTTTAGCGAACATGAGTGATTTTTTTAGCATTCAAAAAAAAAACATGCATAGATGAGGAAGAAGAGTTGTCCTTTTGCCTACATTTTTACAAACTTCAAACGGCATAAAGTACACATTAACGATCACAATTTTTTTCGTGTGAGTGCGCCTTGAGTTTTTGGGGCCGCGCGAACAAAAAGTTTCGGAACCGCTGGCTTGAAGAAATAAATTATTTTATGAATGTTTTGCCTGTGAAATTATATACTCTAATATTATCGATTCGTGTAATTATCCATTGTATCATATATTTTTGATAACATTTTGAACAGGTTTAATAATTTGGGAAAGTTTTTAAAAAATTACAGGTTCAACGTATATATTCGTTTTCAGAAGCGTGATAGCTCATCTAACAGATGATAGAATCCGACTTGTGGGCGAAATAATAACTGGGATGCGTGTTATAAAAATGTACGCCTGGGAAAAACCATTTGCCAAACTCGTTTCTGATGCCAGAATGTAGGTGATTTATTAATTTCAAATAATGTTAATTATTTTGTAAATCTTGGCTAAATAAATCCAACTTCACCAAAATAAACAATTTTTATCAAATACCCAATCGACAAAATTAAACAGAAAACTTTCGCCCAAATCAATAAATAAATTTTTGCCGGTAACTGAAGCCAACTGAAACCAAGAGGTTATTTCATCAGATCATATGTTTTGATTTGCAGGAAAGAAGTCAACAAGATCTTCCTATCTTCATTTATAAGGGCTTTCAATATATGTGTTTCATTATGCCAGGATAAAATATTAACGCTTGGAATTTTATTGACATATGTCGGGATGGGAGGAACTTTAACCGCATCTAAAGTAAGTGTTAGGTATTAGGTGAGGTTTAAATTTAATCATTGCGAAATCACTACCACTCAAATTAATTAAACTGTGAAATACATGGGCGCGGTTGATTGAGAACTGCTCTGCTGTGGGTTGAACAATCTTCCGCATACAAAAAGTTTGAAAGCTCTGTCTCTCGTACACGATATTCAACGTCACAAGGAAAAGCGTTTGCACCCCAATGCTATCGATTCAAAAACTGGGCCTTCTGAATAATTTTCAAATTTTTGACAAACATTGGCCAAAAAGTAAGTTTAAATTTGACTCGTCAATCTGAATCAACGTTATAGATGTCGCCAAATGAAGGCCCTACCAGTTTTCTCGCAACTTTTATCACACAACTAAAGTTAGTTACAGTTTTCTTTTATGATATTTGCAATGTTTTTCATAATGTGCTGTTAAATAAAAGGAAAACAAAGAGATATAGATAACTAAATACTATAATCATAATTTCGTCATTAAGGTTTTTACGATCATTGGTATCCTCCGGTTTCAAGGTCACGTTGCGTATAAATTTGGAGTTGGCATTGAACTTTTGTTTGAAACAAAAACATCAATCAAAAGAATAGAGGTAATATTGCACAATGCACTGATATTTTTTGGTATTGAATAAACTCTATAATTCTGGTCGTTTTCAACTGCAAGCCAACGCTGTAGAATATGTGATCTCGTACTTTTAGGATTATCTGATGATGGGCGAAATCAACAGATCATCCAATCGTCGTAACTCAATTCAACAGTTGGTAAAACACGAAGAAGCGTTAATCGAAATCAAAAACTTTTTTGGAAAGTGGGATGCTTCGATACAAAATAATGAAGAGAATGACAAAGCAGAATTACTAGATAATACTCTATCAGATATAACCGTTCGTATAGAAGCTGAACAACTTTTTATGGTCATTGGACAAGTTGCTTCGGGAAAGGTAAATCACAAAGCTATTCTTGGATGACACGCATAAATTTCAATTATTTTCATCAATTTGAATTATGCTCTGGGGACTATGCCATAAATCGAAAACAAGTTCGTCCGGCAAAAGTTAGTCACCCTACGTCGATGAGTTTGCATCGGCAAACTATATAATACACAAAGATAACAAGGAACACCTCAATCTAGTCACCAGCAACCATGCCAGACGAAATTGGGAATGGCATATTGTTGTCCCTAGATCTTAATACTCAAAAGGCATTGTTCAAATAAACACAGTGCTTGCTCAAAATTTAAACCAAAACGCCTCTATTGTTAACCAACTAAAACGGTACTTCCGTAACCAGGTACCAGGTTAAGGTTAGGCTATAATTTTATTCCGATTTTTCCTATTTTAGTTCCATTGCGAGTTCGGGAACTGTCTATGTTAGCCAAGTGAAAATACCCTCTGCTCTGCCCATACGCTTCCGTCCCTTTACACAACTTTATGTAGAGTAGAACTATAAACCAATTTGTGAGCGCCGACTCTCCAAAACACTCTCATAATAAGTCATAATTTTTGAGTTACCGTACTAAGATAAGTGGTAGTATTTGCTTGCTTGCTTTTTGTTGTTTAATTTTTATTGTTATTCACATCACAGTCATCATTTTTAAACGCAATACTGGGAGAGTTGCCACCTACTAAAGGACAAGTAAAAGTACTAGGAAAGTCAGTGTACGTTGGTCAAGTACCCTGGATATTTTCAGGCACCATCAGAGAAAACATATTATTTGGACAACCTCATGATTCTATTTGGTACAGTAAAGTGATAGGAGCTTGCTGTTTGAATAAGGTGAGTTTGCTGTATTAATGCATCATCCTTGGAAGTTGCCGAAATAATTTTTTTTCTACAAATTAAGTCTGTTCTTGTAATCGACTTCGAAGTTTTGGGATATGAAGTTCAGCGATATTATTATTTTATTTATCAGGATTTGTCTTCACTGGTTGACGGCGATTTGACTCTTGTTGGCGAGCGCGGTGTTATTCTAAGCGGTGGGCAGAAAGCAAGAGTGAACCTTGCACGCGCAGCTTATAGAAGAGATGCGGATATCTTTTTATTGGACGATCCCCTAAGTTCTGTTGATGTGTCCGTTGTCAGACATATATTTCAATGCTGTATTATGGGATTATTAGAATACAAGGTACGTTTTAGCCTTTTAAGAAAGAAATATGGCAGACGTTGCATATTCATCTCATATGGTGGATCTCGGCCTCTCGCATGGTTATTTATAATTCCAGATCAGAGAAGCCATTGTGAAATCTCCTAAAATGTAAGGTTTACGAGCAGGTAACGATGACTGTCAAAAATTCAATGCCGAAATCTCTTATGTGAGATTCATGAAGGTTAGCGCCCGGCCCGCCGGGTACCGGAAGAACTACCGTAATTAATCGTTCCATATGTATGGGTGCTGAAACTATGCTAAATCAGAAAGACGAGCAAGCTCGCAAATAATAATCTCGGACGAGATTTGAATATATTGGCGCATCATGCAGGGTGATCCGCCTACTCTAACGCTTAGCGCCATGCTACGCCAACTGCCAACACTTTCATTGGGTTGTACGTTTTGTTACATTTGTGATTAATAATACTATGAAATAATAGAACAT
Organism: Styela clava; assembly: GCF_964204865.1. Classification (NCBI taxonomy): domain Eukaryota; kingdom Metazoa; phylum Chordata; class Ascidiacea; order Stolidobranchia; family Styelidae; genus Styela; species Styela clava. The sequence continues at coordinate 14,171,599 of NC_135251.1, read as the reverse complement.
AAAACTATGTTATGAGGTAGCAAAAAGTTCTACTTCAACCGCTTTGCGTTAGGCTCAAAGTATGGGTTTGTAGAATAGATTTTTCCCAATTCAACCAAGTTATCAGATTAAGTTATGATATATATTTATTTGATTTAATATACAGCTTCGAATACTTGTTACACATCAAATGCATTTGCTGAAGAGAGCTGATGAAATAATGGTCCTTTCTAAGGTAATAGTTATTACTTGATTGATAGTTGATAGTTACTACATTGATTTTATCTGATTATATTCAGAATATTTAGCAAATTCAATGATCTGTAATAGAAATAAAAGTATATTCCATAGCTGGAAGTTCTACATTTGTGTACATATATTTGAACTATACCTCATTTTCAGCATATGACATTCATGACAAAAATCTAAATAGAATATAAAACACATATAAAATACGACGCACGTTGCAGATCTCGACAATGCATTAATTTATACAATATATATCACAAAACCACCACTGTCACGCCAGCCAAATACCAGCCAAATATCTAATTTAAATGCCCGAATTTCATATTATAGTGTTTCCGCGTCAAATGAAATGTACCTACTACGTAAACTAATAGTTTGGGCATCACGCTATGGGTGGATTTATATTTAGGACTGACATGAGAACTCAACGCAACAAATAAATTTTGGTGCTTCCCTGCGATTTTTCGAACTTTTTTGGGTTCTAATATTGGGAATTGTAAAAAAAGTTGAAAATTTTGGTAAGATAACCGATTTTTTTGAACTTTTCGGGTCTCGGGGGCAAAAATATGAATTTACCAATGAATAGAACACTAACATGAGAACTCAACGCAACAAAGAAATTTTGGTGCTTCCCTGCGATTTTTTGAACTTTTTTGGGTTTGAATATTGGGAATTGGGAAAAAATTGAAAATTTTGTTAAGATAACCGAATTTTTTAAACTTTTCCGGTCTCGGGGGCAAAAATATGAATTTACCAATGAATAGAGGACTGACATGAGAACTCAACACAACAAAGAAATTTTGGTGCTTTCCTGCGATTTTTTTAACTTTTTTGGTTCGAATATTGGGCATTGTAAAAAAATTGAAAATTTTGGTAAGATAACCGATTTTTTTGAACTTTTCCGGTCTTGGGGGCAAAAATATGAATTTACCAATGAATAGAGGACTGACATGAGAACTCAACGCAATAAAGAAAATTTGGTGCTTCCCTGCGATTTTTCGAACTTTTTTGGGTTCTAATATTGGGATTTCAAAAAAGTTGAAAATTTTGGTAAGATAACTGATTTTTTGAACTTTTCCGGTCTCGGGGGCAAAAATATGAATTTACCAATGAACAGAGGACTAACATGAGAACTCAATGCAACAAAGAAATTTTGGTGCTTCATTGCAATTTTTCAAACTTTTTTGGGTTCGAATATTGGGCATTGTAAAAAAAATGAAAATTTTGGTAAGATAACCGATTTTTTTGAACTTTTCCGGTCTCGGGGGCAAAAAAAGAATTTACCAATGAATAGAGGACTAACATGAGAACTCAATGCAACAAAGAAATTTTGGTGCTTTCCTGCGATTTTTCGAACTTTTTTGGGTTCTAAATATTGGGAATTGTAAAAAAGTTGAAAATTTTCGTAAGATAACCGATTTTTTTGAACTTTTCCGGTTCGGGGGCAAAAATATGAATTTACCAATGAATAGAGGACTAACATGAGAACTCAATGCAACAAAGAAATTTTGGTGCTTTCCAGCGATTTTTTGAACTTTTTTGGGTTTGAATATTGGGAATTGTGAAAAAATTGAAAATTTTGGTAAGATAACCGATTTTTTTAAACTTTTCCGGTCTCGGGGGCAAAAATATGAATTTACCAATGAATAGAGGACTGACATGAGAACTCAATGCAACAAAGAAATTTTGGTGCTTTCCTGCGATTTTTTTAACTTTTTTGGGTTCGAATATTGGGCATTGTAAAAAAATTGAAAATTTTGGTAAGATAACGGATTTTTTTAAACTTTTCCAGTCTTGGGGGCAAAAATATGAATTTACCAATGAATAGAACACTAACATGAGAACTCAACGCAACAAAGAAATTTTGGTGCTTCCCTGCGATTTTTCGAACTCTTTTGGGTTCTAATATTGGGAATTGTAAAAAAGTTGAAAATTTTGGTAAGATAACCGATTTTTTTGAACTTTTCGGGTCTCGGGGGCAAAAATATGAATTTACCAATGAATAGAGGACTGACATGAGAACTCAACGCAACAAAGAAATTTTGATGCTTCCCTGCGATTTTTTGAACTTTTGTTGGTTCGCATGGCGGATTAAAAACCGCGTTCACTTGATTAAAAAGTAATACAGGGAAAATTTGGAATAAAAAAGTAATAGCCTTCTGGCAAAAAATTTATAAACCACTACAAATTTCAAAGCAATAGGCCCAGTAATCTTCGAGAAAAGCTGTTTTTTAATATGTGTCAAAGACCAACAACAGCAACATAATAATAATAATAACGAGAATATCGGTCGCTGCGGTTTCGATTCGAAAAATTCTGCAAACCCGAACTGGATTGTTTCGATTAGTTTTCAGCCAATATCAAAAATGTAGAAAACAATAGCCAACTCCCCACGTCGTCGTTGAATTACTACTCGAAGAAATACTTTTATGAAGAATTCTGCAAATCCGAACTGGATTGTTTCGATTAGTTTCCAGCTAATAGCCTATTTACCAATCCTATATTTTGTGTCAAATACAACAAATACCTATCAACATACTTACCGATCTAAAGATCGATAAGTAAAAATGATCCATAGGTCCACTACGTGTTCTATAATAGTAGTTGACCATGAAACCATTGATTTTTTAATACTAAATCCGAAGTATTTCGAGTCTAATATTAAAGTTTTATGGTATTTGACTTAGCAACTCACTATCTATCAACTATTGCTGTAAAGGTCTCTCTCTCCACTTTATCTAGAGTTAAATTCTGAAGGATGTACGGTAGTAATGAAAGTACAACGAGAATATCGGTCAGAGACCGAAGACTTATCGATCGAAAGTTAGGGGATCCCCCAAAAAAGCGCTCTCACTCCATAGTGACACCTTGTGTCCCATCACTAATTAATTAATAACTCGCTAATTATGCGACATAATTCATCCAAAATCAATAGGCTTCTGGTCCAACATATGATGAATGCACATGAAAAATCTGGAGTAGATTCAATCTCGTTTTCGTGAGATATCGCGTGCATCTAACAGACAGACAGACAGACAAATACCTATCAATATACTTACCGATTAAAATCGATAAGTAATCACAATTACTCGTTAAATGAGCCTATAAATTTATTATAATTAGGCATTCAACAAAATTCAAACAATTCAACAAAACGCAGAAAGGTTTAACGCTAAGTGCAATTGGTTTATTCAATATTCAAATGGTCAGTCTTCGGGCGCTGCTTAAAACTTAACTTCTGATCTGTGTGAAAAAAACTGATTAATTGGCCATACGTCCGGCTTTTGAATTTTCTAAAAAAAATACGCAGCCAACCAATGACTTGCAACCTTTAATTTTGGCCTGCGAGCGACAAAATGTTGCCGACCTCTGACTTTACTGTTATACGAACAGCTCACATTTGTCGAATTCATAAAAATACGAATCAAAACAAAATACGAGAATATCAGTCGGAGACCAAAGACTTATCGATCGGAGGTTAGGGGATCTCCCAAAACAGCGCTCTTACTCCATAGTGACACCGTGTGTGCCATCACTAATTAATTAATAACTCGCTAATTATACGACGTAATTCATCGAAAATCAATAGGCTTCTGTTCCGAACTATGATGAATGCACATGCAAAATTTGGAGCAGATTGAACCTCGCTTTTGTGAGATATCGCGTGTATCTAACAGACAAACAAACAGACAAATACCTATCAACATACTTACCGATCTTAAGATCGATAAGTAATAATCGGACACTTTACCACGCATTTTTGTGTCCACGGATTGCCATGATATTTTCTGAATAGTATTAATTTTATTTCGTCAACACAACCGCAGATTGAAATGATCACAAATAAATTAATATTAAAGCATGGCAATGAATATTTTTTTTTTGATTTACTAATATACAAATTATTACTTATCGATTTTAATCGGTAAGTATGTTGATAGGTATTTGTTTGTCTGTCTGTCTGTTAGATGAATCTGCTCCAGATTTTGCATGTGCATTTATCATATGTAATACCAGAAGCCTATCGATTTGGGATGAATTATGTCGTATAATTAGCGAGTTATTAATTAATTAGTGATGGGATCCAAGATTTCATTATGGGGAGAGAGCGCTGTTTTGGGGGATCCCCTAACTTTCGATCGATAAGTCTTCGGTCTCTGACCGATATTCTCGTTATATTTTTAATAAGTACTAAATCAAGTTGTACAACGGCGATAACAAATTCGCAAGATCGCAAATAATTTATATCAAAACTAATACGAGAATATCGGTCAAAGACCGAACAGACAGACAAACAAACAGACAGACAAATACTTACCGATTAAAATCGATAAGTAATAACCGGGCAATATATTCTAACATTAATATGTTCGCAGATTGCCGTGGCATTTAAAAGAAGTAATGCTTTCATCTTGCCATAAGTCGACGCAACCGCGAGTGACCATGAACACAATTAAATTAAAATAAGAACACATTTTAAATTCTTGTCGTTGTCAAGGATTGGATATTATTACCAAAAAAGGTTGGGAAACGCTGAATTAACGTGTCCAATAAAAACAAAACGATGCATAGGTCCACCTCGTGTCAACTAATAAACATCAATGTGGACAGGATATTCCCAATATTCGAATCCAAAAACGTTCGAAAAATCGCTGGTAATCACGAAATTTTTTTGTTGCGTTGAGTTCTCATATTAGTCCCTCTATTCATTGGTAAATTAATATTTTTGCCCCCGGAACCGGAAAAGTTCAAAAAAATCGGTTATCTTACCAAAATTTTCAATTTTTTTACAATTTCCAATATTCGAACCCAAAAAAGTTCGATAAATCGCAGGAAAGCACCAAAATTTCTTTGTTGCATTGAGTTCTCATGTTAGTCCTCTATTCATTGGTAAATTCTTTTTTTTTGCCCCGAGACCGGAAGAGTTCAAACAAATCGATTATCTTACCAAAATTTTCAATTTTTTTACAATTCCCAATATTCAAACCCAAAAAAGTTCGAAAAATCGCAGGAAAGCACCAAAATTTCTTTGTTGCGTTGAGTTCTCGTGTCAGTCTTCTATTCATTCGTCAATTCATATTTTTGCCCCCAAGACCGGAAAAGTTCAAAAAAATCTGTTATCTTACCAAAATTTTACATTTTTTTACAATTCCCAATATTCGAACTCAAAAAAGTTCGAAAAATCGCAGGAAAGCACCAAAATTTCTTTGTTGCATTGAGTTCTCATGTTAGTCCTTTATTCATTGGTAAATTCTTTTTTTTGCCCCCGAGACCGGAAAAGTTCAAAAAAATCGGTTATCTTACGAAAATTTTGAATTTTTTTACAATTCCCAATATTCGAACCCAAAAAAGTTCGAAAAATCGCAGGAAAGCACCAAAATTTCTTTGCTGCATTGAGTTCTCATGTTAGTCCTCTATTCATTGGTAAATTCTTTTTTTTGCCCCCGAGACCGGAAAAGTTCAAAAAAATTGGTTATCTTACCAAAATTTTGAATTTTTTTACAATTCCCAATATTCAAACCCAAAAAAGTTTGAAAAATCGCGGGAAAGCACCAAAATTTCTTTGTTGCGTTGAGTTCTCGTGTCAGTCTTGTATTCATTCGTAAATTCATATTTTTGCCCCCGAGACCGGAAAAGTTCAAAAAAATCGGTTATCTTACCAAAATTTTCAATTTTTCTACAATTCCCAATATTCGAACCCAAAAGAGTTCAAAAAATCGCAGGGAAGCACCAAAATTTTTGTCGCGTTAGGTTCTCATGTTAGTCCTCTATTCAGTGGTAAATTCATATTTACCATGAATCCAGGATAAATAGTGTAATAATGTAAATATATCTTCTGTTCCTCATTTCATGATTCAAGGCACACCCTGGTATGACACCCGGTACAATGCTTAAAACATTTGGCTGGAATTTTGCTGGCATTGCGGTGGCTACAAAACCTCTAATTGTCAGTCAGCCATTGCTGAAACATGCAGGTTGAGATTATTTGTAGATGAAGTAAAACAAATACAATGCACATATGTACTATTTTTGCAATTGCCAGGGTAAAGTGTCCCGAAAAGGAAATTACAGCAAACTAGAGTCCGAAGGATTTGATTTTGCCCCACATTTAGCGACGGAAGAGACAGCGTATCGGAGCTTGCTAAACGGTGTTTTATATGCTTCTGCTGATACATTTTTGCGCTAGTATTCAGCTAAATCTGAATCTCGGTTTTACCTTATTTTGTTTCCTCTGTGTCTCATCTGGTCCAGCATGATGGCCCATAACCCATTATCTATAACTGCTAATAATAAGCGTTAAATGCATTACATTACATGTAAAACAGCGATGATCATCTGGCGATAAAATATAGTTGGAATTGTTCCAGACTTATTGGACATGAAATGGACCTGTGCATCGTTTTGTTATCGTGTTATTGTTGTTCATCCTGTTATCTTAAGAAAAAATTGCTTTTCTCACTCACTAACAGATCAATTGCTTTGAAATATTCAGTGGTTAAAGGTTGTATTTTTTGCTAGAAGGCTATCACAATGCGATGTATAAGATTTAGTTATGAGAACACGTTCATATGACATCGTGATGGCTGTCTTCCACGTTTTCATGACATCGTGACGTCTGGTACTGGTAGCCCACTGTAACAGATTGCGCACCCGTACTACGGCGTTTTGGAATTTGTGTCAATCCCATATATTTAAGCTAGCTCTCTTGTTCATCTTTCAGAATTTATTGAAAACGTGAACACCGAAGAAGCCACAAAAATGCCTCATGCTCGCGTCAACCGTAACAAGTCATTCAGTTCATTGGGATCTCATAATGGAAATTCCATGGAAGGCTCAGTTCAAACTAAACGTAGAGCTTCCTTGATGATATCCTTCCAACCAAAACAAAATAATTCCAATCAAGCTATGCACCGGGATCCAATTATATCGTCCATTGAAATCCCTGACATGGTAATGTAGCATTTTGTTATGGTTGTAATAATATAGCAAGCTGATGTTATTGCGTAAAAATCATGGAATTACTTCCCGTTTGATTCAAATAGAAGACATATTATTTTGTAACAAACAGTGATGTATAAACATAATTGTTTGCAGTATTTTTGACAACAGATGCTAATGCGCTGGGCATATATATTATCTATTGCAATTGCTTGAGGCATAGTGTTCTCTTAAATGCCTGTATTGACATCGTGCATCTGCAATATCTCATTTAATTGTGTCAGCAAAACCGGAGAATGCATGTACTTTTATATACATGGTTTTTCTCATAATTTCCTATATATACTGTATAAACCAGTGGTTCTCAACCTTTTTTTCTTTCGTGACCCATTTTCGGTGCACAAAATTTTCTGGCTCACTAACTTTTTTATGCCGGGAAAAATTTCAAGAAAAACATAGAATCTTTCTGCGAAAATACACACTTTCACTTTATTGTTAATTAGGTGAAAATTTACCACCCTGTAACAAAAACAGCATCATTCATTGCTACGTCCATCGAATTTAACTAACTTTATCAACAACTATAGCAATTTTTAATAGGTTTGTGGTCCACCTGGAAATGTTCCTGTGGCCCAGCAGAGGGCCATGACCCACTGGTTGAGAACCAGTGGTATGAACATGAGCCATGCTCTCTTGTTTATAAGGAAAAATACATCAATATGCTTTAGGTTTTAGGAGCTTTGAAATGACGAAAGATATAATTATATCCTATAAAAATATCTGTTTGTGTGTTGCAGACTAAATTCCAAGCCATAGAACCCGAAGAAGTGAAGCATGGGGATGTTGAAGGAAAAGTGTATATTGAATATTTCCGATCCGGAGCAAGTGTAATTTTGATGACGATTTTCATTCTGATTGTTTTGGCAGGACATGTCATATATATAATGACCGATTGGTGGCTGTCATATTGGTAATTTACCACTTGAGTTATAAAGACATTAGTTCAGTATACCAATCGATACTGGTTCTTAATTTGTAACGCAAAATTGTCACTTGGGCTAGATTTGAAAAGGTTAAACAAGTTATTATATAGCGTTCGGATTCAAAATATGCCCCCTAAAAGGTATGCACACTATAAGAGGATTCGTCTCTCCAAATCGGGAATTTCGGATTTCAGGAGGCGATGGTCGTTGAAACAACACCAATTCAGATGTTGCGGCCCTTTTAAAAAGGTTTAAGCGAACTTTAAAAATAGCATATATCACTTATTACAACAATGAGCATTTTAATGTAGTGTGATCTTTTCAAAAATGAAGAAAAATGTAGCTTATTCTTTCATGGGAAATGAATTCTTTCAAACAAGCATCATTTATTGACAAAGCACCGCCTATTGAGAATAGCCACATTTCTATATTGTGTTATCAGGATATCCAAACACGAAGACATCTTTACTTCAGCGACCTCAAACACTTCTCAGCCAACTACAGCAGCAAATGGAACAAAATTGTCAACCGATAGCACTAAAATAAAAAACTTTGATGACAAGTTTTACAAAAATTTTTACATTGGTAAGTATGTACATTATATAATATGCAGACTGTTGCCAGAAAATTCGGCAGCTATTACAAGATACAAATCGATCCTAGCTGTTGATCGTTTAGTTATTCTTGGCGGTTGTGATGTTATTGTTATGGTCAAAATTGCTTTATAATTGCCTCTATAACCACCTCTCCAATATAAGTAGTTAATGATGGATGTATATCCTATAAAGCTATAACTGTATTATTTCTCAAATTGACTTTGGGCTTCGTAAGACGCTCTTCGTTTAACCCGAAATTTTATAGGATTTGAGAAACTAATTGCTAAACAGCGCTGAATGATCATAATGGATATATGAGATTGATGTTTATGTAATAGAGCGTTGATAACTTGTTGAAGTTATAACTCCCGAAGTTATTTTAACTAAATCAACAGCCAGTTCGTATCCTTACGATATAAGCGTCAACGTGAGTCCTTTCTAAGCGATAATTCTGAGTGATCGCAACGAATTTAGGAATAACATATATGATTTTATCTGTAACAAAAACTTCATAATTATTTTTCAACTTAGGATTTGTTGTTGGAACCGTTTTAATATTGCTGCTACAGACAAATATGCATTTCTATATATGTACGAAATCTGCATTCAACATGCACAAAAAGATGTTTCAATCACTCCTGAACGCCCCGATCCGATTCTTCGATATTAATCCTGCAGGTGAGAACGGCCATATTCCTATTTCAGACGCGAATGATATGTATTGTAGTACCGAATTGTGTGGCATTGGGAAGTTATAGGGAATAACAAAAGAGTTATGCTGAAATATATGAACATAAGAGTCAAGTGACTATGACAAAGAGACCCATATGATGATGAGACTACGATATCTCGGATGGAAATTTTATACGATAACTTGACCATTTAAGGTCCAAGTGACAACTAATTCTCCCAGTGATACCTCATATATGCGAAGCTAAATTTACTCAGTGAGAATTTGTCGTCTCTTGGACCTTAAATGGTAAAGTTATCGTATAAAATTTCCATCCGAGATGTCGAGACGAGACAAAATGTTTAACAATTTTAGTGCTTGCTATAGAAATAATGCAATTACTATGACAAGAGTAAGATATGCGGCCTTTTAGTGAAGCAATACCGACTTGAAATTTCCATCCGAGGTTAGTAAGCATTCGTAGTCATTCGATTTAACGGCACTATCAATATGGTCACTACGCGTGCAACAAGAAAATATAGGATACAAAATATACAAATATACCGTGGACTTGAAATCATATTATCTTGATTGTACTATAAAGAAATATTCACTTGGCCACTGTGATATACGGCAAGGATGGATATCCTAGAATTACATAATTCCACAAACTTGCATCATTCAATCACCGGCTAAAATAACATTCTCTGACAATGCCATCCCCACTCCGCTGACGGCCCTTCCCGCAAAAGCTCGCTGCATACGGGCTTTGTGTTGAATTATTACAAAACGCTAACCAGCGAGGGAAGCAAATCATAATACACGGCATTGGCGGCTGCGCATATCATGTTGTCCGATACGTTTTCTATCCAACAGAATTCCGGTTGTGGTATGAAGTTAACACACTTACCGTGTTACCCCTAAATTAAAGCGACATATTTCCATTTCAATAAATGACACTAGGGCTTATAGGGGATGTCTTTTATTCTCATTTAACAAAAACAAAATTACAAAGTAGAGAATTACGAGCTTTTCAAATATACAAAATACGAATCGTGGCGTGATCTTCACGTTACCTCAGGTAATTCAACCTTTCCCTCTTTCACACATTTTATATTAATCATTTAAAACGTGAAGGAGAGATTTCTTGCTATCGACTAGGTTCAGAAAAATTTCGCGCCACTCACGCCATCTCTTAGGTCTTAGCTAGGACTTATTTTCAGGCTAGGTCTTATTTTCGAGAAAACACGTTGTTAGCATAATTCACGCATTTTGCAATTTTTTGTTCAGTTGGAGCTCATTATAACAAATTTTTAAATTTAAAATATTGACATATCACGTTTTTCTATCCCCTAGGAAGAATCCTTAATCGATTTTCGAAGGACATTGGACTAATTGACGAACGTTTACCGGTCGTTTTTCACGATTTTCTCTTTGTAAGTAAGAAATTATCTGCTTATGGCAAAACTGAATATAAAAATAATGAAATGATAATTTTAGTTGTTGTTCCTCTTTATAAACTTGGAACCTTTTATGTATATCAACATAAAATTCTATTTATTTTCAGATGTTATTTCTTCTAGTTAGCGTAGTAGTGATGGTGACAATTATAAACTACTTCGTGATTATTATTTTCATTCCACTGATAATATATTTTCTATGGCTACGAAGATATTACTTGAAAACATCGAGGGACATCAAAAGATTGGAAGGAACATGTAAACTGTTTTGTATCATTTTATTAATAATAAAAAATATATTCACCAAAAATCATGTATCCTATTTTTCGTATGCCGTGAATTGTATGCAATTAATAATAAACAGGTAATGTCATACAAGAATTCTTTATCGAGCAATCACCATACCATTGTAGGCAAATACTAAGCTTTTATATTTTCATATACGAAGGTCGAAGTCCTATATTTAGTCTACTTTCTTCCACTCTACAAGGATTGCCAACAATCCGTTCTTTTGGCGCTCAAAATCAATTTGAAAACAGATTCAACGAATACCAGGATATGCACGGAGGTGATAAGATACGTATATAATTAATTTTAAGTCAAACTATTTTATACGGGCTATACATATATATTAGAATGATAAAATCGAAATAATATTATTACGGTTTTCTCCACTATCAAGTCCATGCATATGAAACAAATAACTGGCGAATTAACCCTAATGGTAACCGGACGAGTGACCGTGGTACGCCATGGGATTGAGACGTTCTATCGGTGTTCGTCTTCACTCTTCACCACAAACCAAGGTATTACTAGTTTAACACAATTACTAGTTTAATTCTTAATCAAGTAATAGCTACATACATCTTTAAAGGTTCCATTACATTTGAACCCACGTACATTCGAACCCATGACAATTGCACCTGTATGCTATTGCACCTATGGATTTTTTTTGTTTCACGGATAGTTAAACCCATACTAACCCTAACCCATGGGTTTTAGCACCCGCATATAGATTGCACCCGTGGATATACGCATGGGTTCAAATGTACATGGGTTCAAATGTACGGTCACCATCTTTAAATATAATCGTTGTATTCGAAAATCCAGATACATTTGTACATCATGACTTTTCTATTCCAGCCTCGTGGTTTCTATTTCTCGTTTGTTCGAGGTGGTTTGGATTGAGGTTGGATTTAATCACAGCAATGTTTGTCTCATCTGTGGCATTTATGTGTGTTATCGCTTCTTCAGTATTGGGATTAAATGCAGGACAAGTCGGTCTGATTTTGACATATTCTGTGTCGATGACACACATGTTTCAGTTTGGTGTTCGCCAGAGCGCTGAAGTTGAAAACTTAGTAAGTAGTTCAAGGTGTCTACATCATAAAAAATTGGAAAAAAGATATTTTAAACAATTGAGAGTTTTCGGCGTTTATGGATGCAATATTGAGCGCTCCAGAAGTATGTGTACCAATATGGAAGTATCTGATCTTGTTCGCCTATTTTACGCCAAGTTTTTTGAAGGGTCTGAAACCTATGGGCAGAGGAACATTCACTTGGATAACACAGACAGTCCCTGAACTCGTAATAGAACTAAGATAAGAAAAATCGGAATGAAATTATGGGCTAACCCTAACCTGGTACACATAATAGGGAGTACCCAATATTGTTCATTCACTGTGATATGCGTTTAGATTAACTACGATTAAAACAGTGCAGTTCGTATTCTTTAAGATATTAAAAATTAATTATTTGATTAACAAATTTCAGATGACATCTGTTGAAAGAATTCTGCAGTATTGCAATATACTTCCTGAGCCGGACATTAAAATTCCACCCGAAACACATCAGAAAAATTGGCCAATTAGCGGCGCCATACGTTTTGAAAATGTCTCATTTGCTCACCATGAATATGGTCCAACTGTGTTAAAGGACATTGATTTTGAGATCTATGATAAAGAAAAGGTGTTGTTTTCAAGATTTTTGTTACTTTATTTTTAACTTTGCTTTATATTTTTTAAGTAATGTATATATATATATATATATATCAAGTAGAAAAAATTTTAACAGGTCGGAGTTGTGGGCAGAACAGGCGCTGGAAAGAGTTCGCTTATTTCTGCTCTTCTTCGCCTTGCAGTTATGAGAGACGGAAAAATATACATCGGCGGCGAATGTATCAACACTCTAAAGTTATCTGTTCTGCGTAGTGCAATATGTATAATTCCACAGGTAGAGTTTACTTGAAAAATCTATGGTATATCAATTAATGATTTTTTATATATTCGCTATTATTTTACATTTTCAGGATCCCATGCTTTTTTCTGGCAGTTTAAGGAAGAACATAGACCCGTTCAGTCAATATTCAGACGAAGACATATGGAAAGCCTTAGAACAGGTTCGTACCGTGAAGATTTTTCTGTAAATGTTAATATTTACATTTATAATTTTAAAACAAATGACTAATGGCATATAGTGTTGCACTCGACTCATTTAATTTGTCTTTTCATTTATTCCAAAATCAGAATTTCACATAAAATTTCCAATTGGGTAAACCATTTTCAATGCCATACATACATACCTTTGCCTTTTTTTGAATTCACAGGTACAATTGAAAGATTCGATTGAATCATTTCCCATGAGGTTGATGACGGAACTGGCCGAGTTTGGATCTAATTTTAGCTCAGGGCAGAGACAGCTGGTTTGTCTTGCTAGAGCGGTTTTAAAGAAAAGTAAAATTTTGGTGATCGACGAAGCCACAGCTAATGTGGACGTGGAGTAGGCTACGTTTATTTTTTGTTTCTAATCGTATCGATTTGTAAAAATCGGGGGTGTTTCACATATTTTCACAATTTATCAGCACTTACTTTTAATCAGATAAAACATATTTAACTATGCATGCTTATTGAATTCAGTATCGTAGCAACAACGACCTGGTGCTTCATTGTTTTGCTATTTCCTCCAGAACTGATCGCATGATTCAAGAAACTCTTCGTCAAAGATTTAAGCATTGTACAATTATTACTATTGCACACAGAATCAATACAGTGATAGATTCAGATAAGATCTTGGTAAGCTAACTATTAACATCTGCAGTGATTTGTTAGGTGTTATCCAACGTATGGTGTACTCATCTATTATTATACGATCCCTTTTCATCTTACATCAATTTAAAACACCAACTGTAGTCGTTATGTTAGTTAGAAGGTCCAAGATTCTGGATGAGTCGTCATTTATCAAAAAACAACAACCCGGCACGTTGAAATAACAAAAGAAAAGCTAGCCGACCGCCTAACCGACGAATAATATATTTTCACTCGCTTATGATATGATCGGAGTCCCATTATACGATTGGAATTCGGGTAGTCTGGCTAAAACAGCTATCAGAGTCTACATAATAATATATATGAAATCATAATCTGTATATTACGATGTAAATACGGACACTAAACAACGTCACTCGGTACTCTCTTGACTCATTACTGCAGGTACTCGATCAAGGGCAAGTTCAAGAGTTCGGTGAACCTCATCTACTTCTGAAAAACAAAGATGGACACCTTAGCAACATGCTGCATAGCTGCGGATTCATCCAGTCCCGTATGCTAAGAATTACCGCCAAAGAGGTAAAATGAACTGCAGTAGTGGTAATTTTCGTGCAATGCAACTTTTTTGAAAGTTAAAATAACGTTTATGGAAGTAAAATGTTATATGATATCAACAATGTTAAATAAAGGGAGTAAAAATGTAATATATATCACCGGTTTCCAAATATTCCAAAATATTCTGGCTTGTATAGAATAATATAATATAAATATACATAGTCACCCTAGCACAGCTCTTCCTCAATATCTGCACTTCTCGTAACATGCACATTATAAATGACAAAAATCACCTTATTCAGATGACATCGTGATTCCCAACTCTAAGTTTTGTGGCCAATCCCTTGTAACATATATTATAACTCCATTTCCTATAGGTATATGATAAAAAGCATGGAGTCTCAGGCAACAGTGATTGACGAAAAGACGGAGTTGCTATCAGTCCGAACAAGTGTGATGATACCCGATCTGCACGATTAAGATCAACTCAACACGCTTTGCTGGAAAGCAGCATTTATTTTGAAATCGTTTAGTTTTCAAGCATCTATGTATTTAACCTATTTTATTTGTTCTTAAAAGCATCTCTGACAATTTATACTCAGTAAACACATTGTACAATTGCAAATTTGACAATTGTTACAAAAAAGTTGAAGGTTCAATGCCAATTGATTAGTATAGATATAGAAGCTTTCTACGCTTTTCCGAATTACATTTACCAAATTTACAAAATCTTCACGGCTAGGCTGACGTAATACTACTCCAAACGGTATGAACAAACTTGACATGGCACTGCCACATTTAAGCTCCAATCCCATCCAGGGATTAATAGACTTTCCGAAGACCTACAATGGTTCAAATATCTCCTTTATGGCATCTATCATTCTAACTGTCTAGCACAGGCCTGCACAACTCAAATTACCACGAGGGCCGCAAGCATAAATCTGAAGGCCCGGCGGGCCGCAAACTTTGCCACATACATATTTCACAAGATGAACTTCAAATCAAAATAATATTGTGAAACAGGTAAATTTGATGAAACACTTTCATTACTGGAAAGCTTAAAAATAGGAAGAATCTCATTTTCTTGAGTATTTAGTGGTTCACCTTTAGTGGTCCTGGTTCATCTCACCTTGAAAACCCACCCTTCATTTTCAATATTTTTTTTTTATTAGAATTAGGTATTGCGTGTTGCAGTATAAACTGACTGCAGGAAAATATTTTACTCAGGTTCAGTTTTGTAAAATCGTCCCACATATAGATATTCAGTCATATCTAATATTTTTAGATATTTCCATTTCAGGCTGGACAAACAATCCGTTTAGTAGCGATAGATCTTCCTCTGTTGTACTTTTTCGACTGTTAAATTACATTTTTCTACAAAATCTGCTCCAAAATTTCGAAGTTTTACAGTCAATAGCAATAACTTTTGTGCGAGAATTTCTGCAGCATTCATGAATGAAAAAATTGTTTTTTAAGTTCTAAATTTGAAAACGAAACTTCAGTTTCATAAACTGCTAGTAAAAAATAGTGGGATTATTAATAGGTTGCTAATATGCACTAATGGGTGTGAGATTGTATACCGATATTATTTTGAGCGTGATTCAGCTTGAATACCAGGGTTTCCCCAAACTTGGTTGGGCTAGGGGGCTAGAGGTCGAGCGACGAATTTTAATGGTCGCGAAGGGCACACCAATTTCACACCAAGTTCGATATTTATTGAAACTAGTGCAAAACATAAATCTCACGATTTCTAATATGATCGGAGTAGCGGCGCGCTTGCATAAATAACAATGTAACAAAAATAACAATAACAAAGATTTGTTTCCGAATCACCCGCGGGCCGCACAGAAGTATCTAGCGGGCCACACGCGGCCCGCGGGCCGTATGTTGTGCAGGCCTGGTCTAGCACTAGTTGAAAGACTTGCATGGGTCCCGTGAGAGATACCATAGTTCCACATAATAGGTCTCATTAGCTTCCCTGGAGACATTAAAGAATGCAATTTCTAACATGTTGGTCAACAAGCCATTATTGATCAATATTCCGATATATATAAACTAGCACATCGCTTCTCAGCCTGGGGGAATGGTAATGTAAAACCCTTGCAAAAAATAGCTTTGCATTCTGACAAATTTTATTCGACAGAGCATTAGTAAATAAATCGTGCATGCGATACGACAGTAAAATACAGATATAAAATCAAATTAGAATAACAAATTGGTCGATCCACTACAAAACAAAATCAACACATCACAGTGAATAAAAATAATACAGCAACACATAATGCGTGGAGACCGGTATATATATACGGAACATAAAACTCAACAAGAGTAAAAGGAGATGAACAGTAGCAAAAGAGGAGATATTCATTGTTAAAAAAATGGTTAGGGGAAATTGCTAATCAAACGTCATATTGATGCTATTCAGACGTCTATACGCAGCATTCTTTTATAATCGAATGGGCTAGCCAGAAAAACACCATATAAATTTCATTAGTAATATTAACAACTAGTCTTCGAGGCGCGTTCGGGCATTTTGTGGAGAGGCAATTTTTAAGCTGCATGCAAAGAAGACAGTCAGGATTTAACACCATCAAAAAATTAAAATAAAGGAAATATGGGAACATGATAATTAAGTACAACACAGCAACAAACATGAAACAGGACAATATTACTGCAAATGATAATCTCACAAACTCAATATCAATCGAAGTTCAAGTTCATAGAAAGTAGCCATCATGAGGAAGTAATGGTCAAGCAAAGGCAAAAACATAAGTTCTTTTATGAACAAGGTATGAAATACAAAAACAAATCATTTGTCATACACAAAGAATTCAGGTAAGAAAAAACAAACCTTATTTTTTGAACCCTACAGGAGAAAAAGTTAGCTGAAAGGAAGGTTCCTTATTCAACGACAGAGAACAACAGTAAATTTGATTACACAAAATCTTAAATAGTTCTAATTTCATTCTAAATACAATTTCTGAATATTGATATCAAGATTCCAGACTGGCTTGTATTTTAGTTACAATATGTTTAAAGCAACCTAAGGTCTATATTTATTATGCTAGAAGTTTTGGTGCTCCCGAAGTATGCGAACCCAGATGGCGGACATCGGAACATAACATGGGTAACAGGTTAGTGTTAGGCGATAATTTTTTTCCAATTTTCCTTATTTTAGTCCTATTATCAGTTCGAAGACTAGCCAACAGCCTCCCGTAGTATTTATACCTAAAATTATGGCCTAACCCCAACCTAGTACACATATTACATACTGATGACCGCCATCTTGGTTCGCATACTTCGGGAGCCCCGAAGTTTTAATAAGACCTATAACAGTACTATAAATTGATCACGCATTACCATACAATCAAAAACCATTTCCAAACATATCTCATAAAAGTTACACATTCAGGATTTGGGAGTTAAAATATAGGTATGTAAAAAGAATTATAAATCAATGCTACTATTTTGATGTAACAATGGAATACATCACGATCTATTTGAGACATAAAATAAAACGATCTACAGCAGATTTGAGCACTTATATCATAACAAAAAATGCTAAGCTTTGTTGTGGGACAGAAACCAAAAAAAAAAAAAGTGCTTGAAAGGCAATTTAGCTAAATAAGAATAAATCCTTTCAGTATTAGTAGTTCAGTACTATAAGGATTATCTTAGTCATATTCAAATAAGCAATGTAACAATAACCCAAATATACATTGATATACTAATTTCTTGAAATTACCTAACATAACCAAATGTATTAAATTGCTAGGAATACAAAAAAGCAAAATCGAAGCTAGTGTTTTTTACACAAAATATAACTAGTGGTTGGTTAGCACATTATACTTCTATAAGGCAATCTTTCCACTTCCTTAAACAGCAGTTGATCCAGTCTCATCAGAAATATCAAGGCGTTGTTTGTCAAGATTTTGTGATGACATAACAATATGATTAGAATTTTGTAATGTTGATGACGACTCTGAGAATAGGAAGGTGTGACATGAAAACGTTTTTGTTGTTGAAACTGTTCTCACTTTCTCTGTGATCACTAGGAAAATGAGCAGTTCTACTCTACAAACTATGTCAGCATTGTAAATTGAGATCTTGATGATTTAATAGGAAAATAATTTGGGAAGGACCAGAAAATGGAAGAATCAAATGGCACCTATATAATACGAAATATAGAACATCTATTTTTGTGTTTTACACCTCCGAGCCAAGCAGCAACAAATATATAGAAGGCTAATTTTATTGCACTCTGGGTGAGATGAGGCGCATAGGCTTCGAACCTATCATCTTTAACCAGGCAAACAAAAAGACTCTCCATATTAAGCTGTCTTGACTTTCCATTTTGTTCCCTATAAATCAAGCAAAGCTTTTTATTTCACGAGGCATTTACCAAGTGATTAAAATCTTGGGTTCAAATCCGATGCCTATCATTTTACACAGGATGTAATAACTTGGGTTGGCGATGCAGAACCTAAAAGTATCCAGTCTATTCAAAACTATACCAGTTGCTCCTTACTTATCAGTGGCTATTTGTGCAAAGACTCGCTTGGAAAAAAGGCATATAAATTCGTCATATGAAAAAAATTCACCTACTTTCGTCATTTGTTTCAGTAGATTTAGGTTCTTCCGTAACAGTTTGGGTTGATGGATTATCAGGACCATGGTTACATAGATTTTGTGCATCAATGGTGATAGAAATACTTTCTCCTTGGTTGTGAATATCATGATTTTCATCTTTTATTACCAGAGGATATGAAAGGAGGTGGTGTTGTCCATCAATAAAATTTGACCTGGTTTGGTTTCGATTTTGTTTAATCATGATTGTTTGAGGGTGAATAGAATCAAAATTCGCTTCAGTTTCCGAGTCAGAATTCTGTTTGCACCGAGCGGAATTTGTGAATAAGTGTTCCCCAGGCACAGAATTCAATAATGGGTCTCTAGTTTGGTAATCTTTACGTGAAGTCACTCCGTGTTTATTATCAAAATTTGTGATTAGGTCACAATTTTCAGATAATGGATTATGTGGTGTTTGGTTGATCAACACAAAAGAATCAGCTGAGGTTCCAGCAGTTATCACTAGAGATTGCGATAATCTATTATTCAAATCTGAAACTTGTTCTCGAGATTCTGATAAATTTTCACAAAGAGTCTCAGTGGATGCAGGAACCAACAATTCTTCATCTGAACTGGAAGAGTCTCGAGCATGACTCCTAGATGTATTAGGATGGGGATGTAATATCAAAGAAGTATCATCAACCGAGTCTGTCCTTGTATCACGGGGGTAAGATGGACCTGGAATATCAGGCTGGTAATATGCACTGGATGTGCTTTGTTCGTGTTCAGATATTTGCATATAAGAATCATGTGATGTTACAGCCTCCTCGTAACTTGGTAATATGATTCGACGACCATCTATGATTAGTTCATCCTGATAAAAAATAAATAGAAAAGTTGTGATATAGACATATTGTAACAAAAATCTTGCTGCTTTCAACATATAACAAACTTATTTTTCCTGAACTTGTTAAATTTTAAGGGAATGGATGCAGCAAAAAAGGTATACCAATAAAATGTGTTCTGATTGGGATTACAAGTTTTACCATTCATATTGAATATTCCATGGAATCGAAACAATAAATCATAATATGGATATTTGAAATGTGAGACTTGCTACCAATTTATTATATCGAACAAAGTAGGTCAATATCTTACTTCATCTTCTCTAAGTTCCCTCCATCTTCTTTTCATATCCTTTATTTTAGGTCGACAGAAAGCAATAAGAATTACAGCAGACAATATAACCAATACACCAGCAGCTGTACCTATCACCGGTTTCAACATATCATCTGGCAATGGACTTGGTTCAGGACGAGTCATGTTACCTGAAAAGTTGGTTAATTCGGTAATAATGCCATGTTTCAGCTTTACTCGTAGATGTGTCTATGATTAGATTAGTCAAATACAGAATCATATACTAAAAATTTCTTTAAAAAAAAATTATAATTTTATTAGAAAATATTACTGTACTATACAGTTTTGAATAATTTGGTATTTATGTATAATGAAATGAAAATCGATTCTGAATTCCATAATATTGAACAGTTTCCAAAGAAATCCGGACAAGAAATAAAATCAAGGGCGCGATAGCGAGGGGCATGAAAAAGAGTCATAAACATGTAGACTATTAGTAACAAATCTGAAACTTTATATCATATTTCACTATGTTACAGAATTGCATTTCCATTTTTATTCACCAATCTAACACTCTTCATTGCAACTTACTGTAACATGTGGGAGGTGAAGGTGATCCAAGTTGAGGAGAATCGATAGATACCCATTGTCCGTTAGTTCCACAAATCCATTGCGTAGCTTCACCTTTCACTTGAAACCCGGGATCACAAACAAACTCAACTAATCCATGAACAGGACAACAGTACTTTGGATCTGGAGTAGCATGAGTTTCTGTCACTGAGGGAAAGAGAGGGATTTATTGTTTCGTCAACCAAAAAAAAAAGTAGTCACAACAACAAAAATGGACAACATAGAAAATGTTATTGGGTGGACGCAATTTGCCATTGTGTGGTATAGATCGAAGGCCAAACTCCAAATGTTCACTAATTTATCCTGTTGCTTTTTTATACTATTCTAATGTGCGAGACTTTATAGCATATGGTAAATCAAAATCCATACTTAGATGAATGGAAAGGTTTTATCAAACTAGAAAAATCCCTTCTGAAATATTAGCTTACAACATTACAGTTGATTTGCGCCTAGTAGCAATGGCATGAACAATAATTCGTTGTTCATACAATAATGATTTGAGAAAAGTTACAAGAGACAGTACCGACTTGTTTCGCCAAAAAAGTCAAATTTCACACACAAAACTTACGCTGTGGATCAGAGCAGCATTTAAAAGTTCCATGGCTGACAGGTAGTGGTGTGGAGCAATATATATTATCATTATGAGATGTATGCGGCATCTGTTTTGTAGTTAAGTCTGTTAAATTACAAATAAGAACAAATTTGATTAATATAAGTTTTAACACAACATTATTAGGATAGGAAGGAATTTGATATTTGATATTTAGATGCTTAATGGTGGTCGGAGCCGTAACAGGCCAGTGTTTACATGAAACCTGAATGACACCCACAACATATTTTAGTCTGTTATCTAACATCTCACACTATAAGGTGATCCGGTTTCCATGAACAAATGATTACCACAAATTTAATTAATATCATATTATATATTTCTCATGTTCGATATAATATTTTTGTTTTTATCGATGAACGATGATCCAATTCTGTCTAACATGCCTTGCCCAGCATTGCGATTTCATTGCCATATCTCAAACTACAATTTCAGTAAAAATCTTCTTACAATTAGTTCGAGCCTTACAAAAATCTGCCAAAATGACAGACATATTATCTTAAGCCTTGGCCAGTGCATGAGCTATTCTCACCCAGTTTATAATAAACTTGTTCATTACACAAAACCAGAAAACCCCTGGTGTCATCTTCTCTATGGCCTTATTAGAAGTAAAAGTGAATTTGTTTAGTGTCCTCCATACATGGAAAACAACCTAATATATAGCATAATATGCTTTGATTACAATAATATTTATGCAATTAAAATTAGACTTCCTTAATTCCTTTCCGCTGTCATTAGACACTCTTTACTTCATGTTAATATCCTACCACAATTGCCAATGTATAATATTAAATCATTTTGAAGTCACAAAACAGAAATGAAAATGATTTGTATATATACATACAATGGTAACTCGATTAACCAATTCATACTCCCCTTACCATTCATTTTCTTCACTAAACATAACTTCCAAGCATTTCTTAAATATACAACTTATTATTAACTATATGATATGGGCACATTTTTCTACAGGGATGATACAGGCCATCCAAACAGTTGATCTAAAATAATTAGGGAAGTTGTAAAATACAATAACCTATCAAAGTAAAAAACAAAAGTTACACATATATCATAGGTTTATTTATTATACAAATTTTTTAGAATATTTCGATATTGGCTGATTCAGAATCAGTAATTAATTGAAATGGATTGAGATCAATCAAAGCAATTTCATAATTTACAATTTGTCCCGTAATTGGCCTCATTCATCAGGTCATGGTGGTTTCTATTTCGAAAGCAACTTAACATGACTGAATTCGAAACTGTTGCAATAACAAGATCACTTCCTGCAATATGATGAAATAATCATTGAATAATGAAACTGCAATGACAGTGATTGCATTTCAAGAATACCTTGCCTTTATTTATTTTCTTGAGTTTCTGAAAAAATCGGACTTAAACTTATTAAATGATCTCTAAACAATTTCCATTTGGTATAATATCTTGTCGACTCATTTATTTTTATTTTTCAAATTTTATTTCATAAATACTACATTACTGTAACCTAATACATTATTTCCATACATTATATACAAATGGGTCGTATCCTCGCTGTACTTTCTGACAGAGACATTCACAGCAGAATTTACAGTATAGGATTTTTATTAGTTCCAAATTTTTACTTTCTGATAGAGACCAACAACTAACTGTCCAGAGAGAGAATCTATGATCTAACCTTCATTGCCCACATACCGTAGTTAGAAAAACACATATGCCTTGATGCCAGGTGTTATAATATTTTATATATTGTTTCAATTCAATAGTATAGATGCAAATTACTGACTGCACACAAAACAAATATGTGTGACTTCCTACTAAGCTATCCTCTGATAATAATGTGCTTTATGTATTCAAATTGCGACTAGACTTTTTAACAATGAAATACCGGTAAGTTCTTGTTGAAATAGGAATACGATAATTTTACGCTGATTTTTTGCATCCCCTTATTCCAATATACCAGTTAATTTCAAGGTTACACACAATTCAAGTTTGGAAAAGCGGATCTAATGAATCTTGTCTGGCCATATATTATATATACATATAGTTTGTTGATATTATATTACTTGTAACTGATCTTTCCATGTCACTTCAATTTAATTAAATCATGCTTTATATTGATCTGTGGAAAATTTAACCAGTCAGCAGTCACATTGAAATAAAAATTAATTCAAACGTAGAATTCTGTTAATATCAAACAGTTCACACTATCAGGTTATAAGCATCCATGATTTTGTATGTGAAAATTTACACAAACCATCATTTTGCCACAGAATAGATCAATACCAGTACTTGCCAACAATTTTTATTGCCCAAATTTAAAAGTTATTTAATTATATTTTGCTACTATGAAATTATTGAATAATATTGATGTTCATACCAGTGTAACAGGCAACACAAGAAATCAAGGTAATTTATAGCTACATTATACAGTGACTAAAGGATTACATTGACGTCATTTGCATATACTCGCTAGAACATAAAAAAAGTCTTTCCTGATTACTAGTTTTAGTTACTACATTCACTGTTTCTAGGTGATACTCATTTTTATGCATCTCTAGCATGTGTTATACATATTATCAGTAAATCATTTCTGACTATAAATTATTTCAACATACAACACTGCCCCTAGGGCCAATTCTGTGGTTTCGATCCTGTAGGCAGAGAAGAATTCAACATAATAACATGAAAATATGCTTTCAAGCATCACACCATGACTAGAATATACACATCTGTGCTATTTGATAAAATCAATATCTTACTGAAGATTTACCTAATTTGTTACAAAAATAATTGGGGTAATACAGCCTGCAGACAGCACAGCAGTTATTAAAATAAAAAATAGTCAATATATGATAACAAACAATTTCTAAATTTACCCCGGGTGATAGAAACTCATGGATACAGCTACTTATATCGAATTACAGTACCTTGTGCTGTATCACAACAACATTATTTCAAATAACTTTTTTAGTTTGCTATTTCACCATCTACCCATTTTCCTTCTATATACTAAAATAAACACAAGTAAAACAGAAGAATCCATGCACAAAAATGTTTGATATTTTATGCTTTATCTCAATCAAATTTAGAGTGTAGTTTCCTCATTATTCACCTTGACTAACCATGCTAATTTAAAATGTATTGTAAACTACCCAACTGTTAGTGATAGAAATTGCTATAAAATTCATACAAAATTCGATATTTTCGAAATAATAAGTCCCAAATTAGGTCATTTATTGATCCATATATATTGTACACTTATCACTAAAGAAAGCAAATTTTAAACTCAAACTAAAACAAAGAAGACTGTTTATAATTCTCTATATTAAACAATAATGGTTTAAAATAAACAACAATCAGCACTCAGCAGTTCAGAACAAAACATAATAAAATGGTTCATTGCAGAATTTCAATGATACTCAGCAGAACCACTTGAGCGATACCAAACAACAACATGAATGATACTCAGAAGATGACAACAAATATGCGATGTATCATAATAAAAGCAAGCTCTTGTGATTTAACCTCGTCATAGGTTGACCAAGGCGCATTTATCATTTAACAAAATGTCATTTTATCTCATTGGTTTTTTATCATGTATAACTACTGATATATAATATTAATTTCAACCAACTAGAGACAACATTACTTGAGATAGAAATAAATGTACAATAAAATAATGCTAAAAACACTTCTACTATTCTGTGATATTGCAAAATAATATTTATTGGATAGTCCTAATCACTGCTATGAAAAATTAAAAAATATATTTCAAACAAGCTCAAATTCAATTTTTTTTTATATTTACCATATATCACATGTACAGGTACATTATTGTTGCAATTGAAAACTGTGACTTGTTTGGCAAATAAATCCTTTTCTATCATTACCCAGCAGACAGATGTGGTTATGATAAATATAAAAATTGATCATTTTTAAGACGCAAGGAAATCAAATATCTACCACTTAAAATTGAATTGCAGACAATACCTCAAAAATAACTCATCTGTACGTGTACCTATATGGCAAACCTGAAAACAAAATTTCTAAATGGTCATATTGGGAAGGTATGACAAACACCTCTACACAAAATCAATAAAATCCATTATACTTTGTAACCTTCAATCAATATCTGAACATAGAATTAAATATAGCATTCCTAGTCCTATGCAGAAGATCAACCAAGGGCATAGGATGATAATTACTAAGTGAATTTTATATTGATTTGTTTAAATATAAAGTGGAACATCGCATGAATGAATTATCTATGTTGTTTTTGAGTCCTGTGAAGGAATAAGGTGTTAAATTTAGTGATAAGATTTCCCAGGATTATATTTTGCCAATGCAAATATATACACTCATAAAACAAACATTCTTTGTCCAAGCCCCAGAGACAGATCCCATGGTGAAATACCAAAATAAAATAACCTGGCTAATGAAAACAATCCCATGGTGAAATACCTGAGTATTATAACCTGGCTAATCATTGATCCCTATAACCGCACCTGACCAACTTACTTTGTAACTAATACGCTTAATATCAGGTATGAGAAAAGTTTTGTAATCAGTTTCCAGTATATCTTTATTTTATTCGTTTTTTTTACCTCATTTACACCTTTATATGCATATATATGCATGAGGCACATCAAAGTTCTTCTACCTAATGTAATACAGGACTTTACCTTACAAATTACAGTTAACCATATCAAAATGGATAGATTTGAATGAAAAGTTCATTTAGAAATACCCTGACTAAGTCAATATGACTTTAAGAATTTACAACAGGTACAATAAATTTAAATTGTTGCTGATTTAACCTTCTACTGCAAAAAACATTCTATGGGCTACCCTACTTGTCACACTATCCATAACTATAATATTTTTGTGAAATGGTGAAAGCCAATACTATCCTATAAACATTCTAATTGCATCAAATTATCACAATTTAAGACCAATTTGAACGTTTCAATTACTGTGTAATTATTCACACATCTCTGCACTGAAGACTGAAGTAATGTCATACTAGTACAAAGTGTAACGTTAAGTTGGCTTGGTGAGTAATAGATAAGCAGTAGGTCGTGAAATCAAAACAAAGAAAAGAGAAATCGGCCGAGTAACCTCGAGCGGATAAGTACACTACTACTGTACACAAAGAACAGACATTTGTCGCACACAAAAATTCTGATAAAAGTCAGACAACACTTGAAGTGAATACAATTAATAAAAAGTTGGAAACATCGTTTCATCGGTAAACATTAACCAATAATACTAGTTATCTTTAGTTTATAAATGGCCAATCCATAATTATACATAGACTGTTGTTGGAATAAAGGTGAATATAACAGAGGCCCCATTTGGGCATTTCTACAAACATCTATCTCAAGACTGAAAAACAAATCTATAAAAGGGAGAATATAAACAGTGTTTACCCT
Organism: Styela clava; assembly: GCF_964204865.1. Taxonomy (NCBI): domain Eukaryota; kingdom Metazoa; phylum Chordata; class Ascidiacea; order Stolidobranchia; family Styelidae; genus Styela; species Styela clava. Next base: position 14,144,749 of record NC_135251.1, on the reverse strand, counting down.
GTCAAATATTAAAGAGATGAGTGAAACATTTCTTTTACTTCTGCTATCTTGGGTCGTTATTTAGAATAAATATTACATATTGGGTCTTCATTGCAGAAAATAAAAAGTAAAAAACTATATTGGAAAAAATATGTTGCAATATTGAATACAATATATTACAATGAGGCAGAAACGTTTATACAAGTCATGCCAGTATATGGAATGTCATTATCTATTCTATGAACTGTGAATAGTTAAGTTCATTCAAGCAGGACTAATTGAGTAGGTAATAAAGCCAAATGGTTCCCAATTATAGAAGAATTTATACAAAATAAGTTGAAATGAACATTAAAGCTGAAGGTATGGATTGTTGCATTTATCACTTTAGTATCACAAGTTTTAGGTGAAAGGTTTCGGTTTAGGTTTTCTAAACAATGCTTATCCATGCTTTCGATCGAACAAGGCTCTTTACAAGCAGCCACTGATATCTAATGATATGTAAGGAGCTAATATTTGCGAAAGAAACAAGAATCTTTCCGGTTCGGCATTGCCTACCCAATTTAATATTCAAAACAATAAGAAAGGTAATTATATCACAGGAAATTTTACTCATTGTTAAAAATATATTGTGAAAACTTGACTTAATCTGCTCATTTTTATTTTTGAAATTTATAATAATTATACTTGATGGTTTCGATATTAAAAACTCCAACATCTACAGACTATAATACAAGTCATATTCTGACACGCAAGTTCTTCATTCATATTCAAAATTAAAATAATTTTGTTTTCATTCAAAACAGTCAACCCAGATGTAAAACAAACAAGGAATTACCCATAGGAAGTGGGTTCTCCTGATAAACTAATCAACTTCTTCATTGAGGGAAATTCCAAAGTTGAGTCATAGAATAGAATAATTAAACAGGAAGACAAGTTTCATCTGAAACCGATAGCTGGCCTATATTGAAGAAAAGATATTGACTGGACTATATTGAAGAAAATAAATATTGTTCTTCATAGAAGATATCCTTGTTATGAGTATTGTCATATAAAGAATGTAATGTCCGAACTGCTGTACAATTAATATCCATTTACATCAAGCCAGAATTTGGTAATGAAACAGATGACCAGTAGTATGGACATTACATGACTCACACTTCAGACGCCGAGTACAGTAATTGCCCATTGTAGACGTTTGAATGCGTGCTCAACAAAATGATAATAATGTCAGCTCGTTAGAACAAATATTACGTCATCATTTATCGCCGGCACAATTATTGTGACCTCGGAACCCATTTTTCTGATCGAGCAATTCTCACGCGACGTCTCGCTGAGATCGGAGAGAATTTACTACCGTTTCATTTTCGCGATAAAAACAAGATGTTTCCGAATGTTTTTCACGTGATGTTAGTTTATGTATGTTTTGCACAATTATAACGTTGGGTCACAGCGAACTACATCAGCAATAAACGGCCTTTTCGCATTTATAGCCTCAATTCATCAGGAATTTTACGTTTCGTGTTTCAAACGAACTGGAATAAATCATCCGCGGAGAAAGCGATTGCTGTCGATGCCTGACATGAACTCGTAATCAGGCGAGAAGCCTCTGTTTAATCACAAGATATCCCTGAAATCTTACCTTCTTCTAACAAACAAATTACCGCCATCCTAAATGATCGGAAATTTTTTTTTGTACAACGCAATTCTATTTGTATTACAGTAAAACACTTCTTGGAGGTCTAAAATTAATCGTTGCTGGAAACTTCTGTTGTCGATCAATAAAATTTCATGACTAAGAATAGCACTCGGTTCCATTTCGTGGGAAGTATCAGACGAATCTGACGTGGAAAGGCGTTGATGTTTGCTTCAAGCTACGGAAATGATCTATTCAAGTCGACTATTCTTTCGGAAAAGGAAGTTTCTAAATTCGTTCATCATGAAGGTAACAAGCAAGATCCAAAATAAAAACGTTGATTGTGAGTTAAACAAAATCCAGTTAAAGACGAGAAATCGCGCCTATGCTACGATCTTCGCTTTCAAGCGCAGTTCTGATTTCCACGTTTTTATCACGGTAGATCTACAACTTTACCTCTTGTGTGATTTTATTACTAATATAGTCCAATAATGGTGCGATAATAACGCGATTTCAAAGACACCGTCGTCTGTAAATACACCGTCTGGTCGTCATCACAGGCGCGACTAACTGGTTTACTTAGAATAGGGCTGATGCCTCTTATACAGAGGTACGAAAAAAATCGTCTTACGGGGCCCACTCAACCATGATACGATTAATCAACGGGTTAATGGTATATGATATAACGACACGAGGCTAACCATTTCATTTGACCGTTCAAGACGGTTCGACAAGTAAAAGACCACTTACGCAATAAAAAAACGGTATATTGCTTATATTATATCCTGTGGGATCTAAACATCACACACAGAATGTCAACATACTGATTTATCTTACACCACTGACTTCTCAACGTCGCATCTGTCTAAAACGCAACACCCCTCTGAGTATAGTTCACATGGTCTATCTACCGAATGTTCGCCAGCTGCAAACCGTGACAACGGCAAACACAAAGTGAATATTGTCGAGACATCAGCGAAAATGAAATCGAGCTTTTTCAGTGAAGCGGTCGAAGAAATTCAATCTACACAGATGGCAGATGTTTCACTATCGATGGTGCTATGATCGCTCCTCTGATAAAATAATATAAAATCACAGAATAAACAAACCCAGTTAAGTATACATACAAGCGTCCGCGGAGAAGGATTATTTTCGTTAAATCGGTGAAATGATATAAATCTAAAAACATAGATGGTTCAAATATTATGAATTTTTTCGAAAATTAGAAATATCTACACATCGAAGTTTCAAGACCACCGTCGTTTTCTGTAAAATATTTCTTGTTATTCTCAAACCAGTTATTTGGATACACCAGACGTTTATAAATATGTATGAAATATTCAATAAGACAGCCCCGGGGAAGTAATGTCACCGACATCGGTAACGGCTTGCAGGCACAGGAGTTGCGACAAATACCATACGTCAGAAATTTCCCAAGCACGCTATGATTCACGGCAACAATAGACCGCCAATATTATTAAGACTGACGATTAAATAGATGAAAGCAGTCGTTCCCAAGCTGTGTAGATAATTTAATTTGGAATGCGTCGCAAAATATTAATCAATTTCGTTTAAAAATACTTCTTATCTGCCCGAGATCAGACATAAAAAGACCAGTCTGTTACAATTATGGATAGGACGATAATATTATATACGGTAATTCATATCAATAATAATACGTTAGATCAAACTTTCAGTCTCGTAATGATCACTCGTGTGCATAAAACAAGCCCACGTATTTCATTGAACAAATGTGAACATACTGTATTATAAAACTTTTTCTTGTCGTAACTCAATGTTAATGTAAAGTCCAATTTTCATTCCAAGCGCTGTGATTCTATAGAAGCGATATTATTCCAAGTATACGAGGCATGATTGGTTATAAACTAAATATTACTACGTACGAGATTCAAATTTTGGAACGTAAAAAAAAAACACAGATATTGCTTAGTGAAAGAAAATACTCCACGATGCGGTATGTCGGATATCGTAACCGCGATATGAGAATGAATTCTCTAATTTTACACAAATTCGCCTTATTATTTGAATATTAATCCCATTGCCAGATATAATGAATTCCTCATCCACTAATTCCGCTCTATACATTCTATAAATAGTATATATACTTAAGACACATATAAGCAATGTCATGAATATCGCACATTGCAGATCTAATTTAAAACGCTAATGTTACGTGGTTCACGGTAAAAAGTAAAATTAGCGCGAACAAACGTTTGTGGCATTTCCTTTGCAGTCGTTCCCACATCGGAACGGAAGTGGGAATCAGAAATCTGTTGCTGTTATCCATCTTCCCTTAATTCGCCCATGTTTCCTGTTTGAGCTTTTGATTAAACAAATATAACGTAGAGAACGATGGGAGAATTCCAGCGATCAGTCGAAAAATATTTGATCAACAATAATCCGAACTCAATCAAATTATCAAAGGATAATTGAATATTTCCATTTTTTTTTCTTCAGAATAGAGGAATTACTTTAATAACCATAGTTTATGCTACCGTTGTCAATAATTGAATATTAATTACACTTTGTTACCGAAAAAAACACAAAATATGTTTTGGTGGGAGTAGTATTTTATTTACGTATTAATGTTATATACTTTTTATTATTTAACATCGGAATACGTTACTCCGTAACCTATGAGATACCGTGGTTGAAAATAAATAAAATTCAAAAAGTTAATTTAATTTTACCGCCATCTGAGCAATTCAACCACAAATTTCGATGCTCCAGAAGTATGTGTACCAATATGGAGGTAACTAATTTTATTCGGCTACTTTACATCAAGTTGTGTAAAATAATTGAAATCGGGAATGCGATTTAATTAAAAACTCCCATCTTTCATCACGCATCGAATGAATAATAAAAATTTGGAACAATAGTGTCTTTGAAAAGTCGCCAAACCATTATCGACTTATTTAATAACTAAACCATTAAATACGAATCACTTTCCTTTGATCGATAGTGAGAGACTACTATTTTTGACATCTGGTGAATAAGTAGACTAAATGTAGCAGAAATGGTTCCCGTACATTATTTGAACCCACGACAATTGCACTTGCATACTATTGTACCTATGAAATTTTTTTTGTTTTGCGGATATTTGAACCCATACTAACCCTAACCCATGGGTTTTAGCACCCGCATATAGATTGAACCCGCGGATATACACATGGGTTCAAATGTACGGTCACCAGCAGAAATATACCCGTAGCTCGTTGAATTAGTCAGACGAGGAGACGACTATAAAATATTTTTCCCCAATTTCGCATGCAAGTGTTACTATTGCATAATATGATGGATCACAGTATTATCTGTACTAAATGAAGATATTAGTGCAATTGGAACAAAGAAAAAAAACAGCTTCATTAAACATTCGAAAACTTTTTGCCTCCAGCTATTAATCCAAACACTTAATCAGATTTTCTGACATACCATGTCGTATTACCTATGCACCGTTAACTCGCTACCTAACACATAGAATATTGAAATGCTTAATGTAGGCTAAACTACTTGCCGCTTCGTGACGATCCCCGGCAATGTTTTGAAAATATCGTCACTGAATTGGAAATTTCAAGGACTATTGATTGTGAAAGAACGTTGGGTTTTGTATCTTCTTAAAAGCTATCAATGACGACATCGAAAGTCAGTTCAACCACATCAAAATGTTATATCTTATAATTCATATTGGGATGACAGTAACACTGGAACACATATTGACATTTGACAATAACAGGCAATATGGAATATATAAGTGGAATATTGTTAGGCCTTCTGCGAATTTTATTCTCAAGTGTAACCATCACTCGTCCAGTTTCCTTATCTGGTTGGTCGTTAATTAATTGGTTATAATTTAATAAACTCTCTGATTTTAACGGCCAACCTTTGACAAAAATCGGTTCCTTCATACGCTTGAGTATCAAAAAAGTTGAAGCGAACGGAGAGAAAACTTAGCATCGACTTACGCATAAGTTATGATTGCCATTCCGAATCTTGCCTTCGGGCAATGGAAATATCATCATGAGAAAGAGAAGTTTCAAAGTCAAACAACACTTCAGATATGTCCGTGCCTGTATTTGGTTGATTTATGGCGGATTATGTCATATTAACTCATATCATAATACGTTATGTTCTGTTTAGTATTGTGGTTTTTAGCAATTTAGAATATTGCTTCTTTGTCCTTCAAAGTCACGCCATCAATCAGGTGAAAATGCATCTGAAAGCTATTCAGTGATAAACTGAATATTTCAATGGTAAATTGAAATCAGTGATCTGTTTACGTGTACCCACAGCACGGGATATATTTGAAGCATAGATGGTTTCAGAAACTGTATATATTTTACACATTAATATAACGGTAGATATTATTAATTATAATCCAATAACTAAACGTCATATGACGTCACTGCCCTGACTCTACAGTTACGGTATATAATTTCCGTATGAACAGAAATAAGTAGTTGGCAATGACCTTCATCAAAATAGGAATCTTAGAATATGAACAGAAAGTACAAGTGCCCGTGACAACGCCTAATACACAACGAAAAGAAACTTCAATGTCATGTTGAGGACAATCCTTAGAGATGTTTATAATTTCGATTCAATTTAATTGCTTGTGAATTGTGATACCCGATGACGCTTCCCAACGATGGCGTGAGGCGCGTTTCGGAAATAAATTATATACCGATGCGTGAATCCAAAGTCAATTGACACGACCCGAATAATAAGCGTTACAAAAACAATGAATCGTATTATATTCGAAGTCGAAATTTCAAAGTGCGGGTCAAGTCGGTGGTAATTTCCTGGAGCGGAATCGTGGTTGAATCGATGGTGATATTATCAAATGTGAATCCTGCGCAGTCAGTGCCCGTCACCAGCAAAGGGTCGCGGATAATCACTTCGATGTTAACCTGAACAATCGAGGATATGATTTCCGTATTTATGTTGTGGATAGGACCGACCATCTGTCTGATCTCGAGTACTTTGAATAGCACTAATTGGAGCAGGCCATTAAAATGACGATTGGTGACCTAATATATTCATACATATTCTCAAATTTTTCCCTAAAGCAATTTTAAAACTGTTGGCCATCATCAGCAAAGATAATTATGGAGAAACTAGTATCGAAACTCTTGGCCTCATTGGCATAAATTAACATGCTGTGTACAAGGTAACATGGAAGGATACGAATACCACATAATACAGTTGCCGGTGACGACATTTTCCTCATCTTATTAATTTTATGGGCTTCCCACGAATGTCTATTATTTAACTATCAATCTATTAGGCCTAAGAGTCCTACACTTCGTTGTTGTGCTCCATGGCCAACTATAAGCACATCACTTAAAACATTCATAACAACATTCAAACCTAATAAACAGTCTTATGGTGAATACAAACACTAAACACAGCACGACTCAAAAGCATTTAGTTAATGTATCATAAGAAGAAATCAGTGTTCTAAGGTTAGGTAAAAAGCATTGAAAAGCCAGATTAGTTTCCACAGGCGTTAAACACAGCATTTAGCAATACATAAAAAAATATACAGATAGGGTGGAGACATATGGTTTCATACTGATCATACAAAGAATATATAAACAATTTGGAAAATATGAGCTCAACGGTGTAAGCGAAGTCTTTCTATCACATATTCATAAGACCCCCTTGATAATATTTCATCTTTTTAATAAGTCCTATACAATCAAAAACATTTATTACCTCTAAGTTGTATTCTCTTATCATTTATTGCAATATGCTGGGGATAGTTATCAGCACTACATTAGATAAAACCAAAGCAAAAAATCTTAAGGACATAAACAAATAAACAATGAAAATTCATAAGGTAGTAGAATATGCAATGTTCCTCAAGTCAACATTTCTTATTCTACTCAAGACAGCTATGGTTATTGGATGAAATCCTATAGCCTACTGTATATGTTTCCTATTTCGCTATTTGTGAGATACAAATCAGTTTAATTAAAAAGACATAATTTTATTACTCAATGCAAAGTAAACTAAATCGACTTCTAAAATTCATGGTCCTGTATTAATGAATTGGATTGTAACTCTGTAATATGTTATTTATATTCCTTTTTTTAAGTTATAGCCCATATTTTCGAAATGTCGTTATGCAGTATTGCAATAAATGACTAAAGCTAAAGAGAACCTTGTCTTGTATGAGCACTAAGTACTTCATTATAATTCCCGACACCAAAATAGAAACAAGGGTCACGTTTCATCATGGAGATGCGAAAAATTCCAAAATTTTCCCTTGAAAATCTCATTATGATTTTGTATAAACCAATAGCCACATTGATACATCTGTACCTTTTTTCAGTATCAATTATCTTTTATTCATGAAAACACAAAAATCTGATATCCTGACCTATTTTTCTACATTTACCATATGTTACAGACTTACAGGTATTCTTTGCATCTGTTGTAGCAAAGAACATGTCCAAAGGGAATTCCAGACAAAAATGACTAATTCCAAACATTCAAAGCTAGCAATAGAGTTCAACTATTCAACCATTCTATACTCAAAATAGAAAAAGGAATTTTCTATCTCAAAAACAGATGCAACATCTGGAATCCTTTTTTTCTAGACTATTCCAGAATTGCTAAATTCAGATAAAATAATAAACAATGTCTGGCTAGGTCTACTTATTTGGTTGGGTTTGAGAAACAACCTAAAAAGTAATATCAGTGAGTAATGGAGTAAAGGAGAATAGCATAGCTTAAATTCAATTTTAATCTTATATTTTAAAATCAGTAATGCTTCAAGAAAATGAAAATTCACAAAAAGCTAAAAGAAAATTGAATACAACTAATAACTCTACTCTGCTAAATTGTTAAAGTACTTAACTATATACTCTACAAGTAACCAGAAATTGAAATTGAAATAACGGGCATTTAAAGTAAAAACCAGAATATGAATAATAAATGATTCCGCAACATTTACAAAAACACAAGTGCAACTGCGAAATTGTAACGAAATCTTATTTATAAATTATTGAACAAGGTATTGTTAAAAGATGTTGTCTGTGACTGAATAATGTTTTTTCTATTCTAGTTTAGCTATTGGTATTTTAAAAAATATCCTCAACGACAACCGAATTCTGAGATAATTGATTCACTTTGAGCATACTGTCATTATTCATTTATGATTTGCTTTGTTTTATTAAAAAAACACAACTCACATATTTTTATTCATCGTCAAATGTAATAAAAATTTTAGCATATCTTATGCCCCATGAAAATTGTTCATTTCAGAACGGAATTTTTATATAAAATAATGTAAAATCATTCTATTTTTTTGATTATAATTCTGAAATACATCGTTTTCCTCTTTGTACATATCGGTAGCATCTAATTTTACATTATAAATTTGCATTGGTACTGATAAACCTTAGGAAACGAGAGAGCAATGCTTGAATATACTGACACTACTGACACTGACACCTGTGACCAATATGGCCACCACTGTTATACAAAGCGTTAAAATAATTGTACCCAATGTCAAAACCTGAGCAGAGACCAGCCTAATTTGAGAATAAAAATAAGACCCCTTAAAATAACAGCAACAACAACAACCTCAATAAGAACAACTATTTAGGCGAACAATACACGAGTATACTTATTGTCTGAAAGACTGAAACTATATAAATTATTGACAATACAATACAATTGGGCATAGGCAGCATTTATATACCATCCAGGTCAGATCCTTATTTTTCTCCAGGGTCTTACCTTCAGGACAAGGTGTTCCACTCCAAGTGTGATCTGGCTGACATGTTCTGGTAAGGTCATTGCCATCACAAATATATGTTAATGTGTTGTGAACCTCATAATGACTTTGTTTAGGAATGTAATTTCCAACTGCAGGTGGATCACATCCTTCACGAACTGAAATTAAGATATGTTAATTAATAATAATAAAAAATAATACTAAAATATAGTAACACAAACGTCAAAAGTCATGTCAAAAAAGAAAAAAAAGTCATATATAACAATAAAAGAATTGTAGCAAACAATGGTGTAAAAAAATGTGCCTGCAGGTTAAAACCAGAAAATTATCGGGATCTGTAGGACAAAAAAATATAAGCAATATTTTTCTAGGAACTTCTTCAGTCTAGGTATTGAAAATGTGAAGAAGATTGAACCATTTTATTGTGATTAGCAATTTTTTCACAACAACAATAACCCAAACATAAGAACAGTGGCATTTAGCAAAACGATCCATAAGACCACTACTTTGTGTCCAATAATTTATTAATGTTAATGATTGAAAATGGTTGTTCATACATGTACAGTAAATAATTCTGTAACTAATTGTGTTTGAATCCTAATAAATGTTACCGGGAAGAATAAAATGGGACTGAACTTACCACACTGTGGGTCTGATCCACTCCATTCACCATTTGTACAAACTCGATCTTGTACTGTTACAGACCCATCTACTTCTAAAACATACCCTTGGTCACAAGAATAGAATATTGTAGTCCCAGGTGGCCATGAGTTTGTACTGAAATAAAAGAAAATAATAAAAAATGCTTCAGGTTTTTTATTTAATTTTTTTTTCATGCAAAGCAGGGTCACGCACTCACTCAGAAATAAAAGAGATATTAATATTTATAAAGTGTTGACATGGTTGGATTATATGGAATATAATTATCTGGTTCTGGTTACTCAGTTAACTAGCAGCGTCTTATCTGATTATTTGTAAACCTTTTATCAGCTTTTGAACTCCGATTGCATCTACGAAAGAAAGAAAAAATTTCACACTCTTTCCAAAGCAAAGGATTTGGACAAGCAACAAAAGATAGAGGAACAGCTCCCATTATCTTCAATTTTACTATAGCGTGCATTGAAAGGATACTAATGTTGTAAACAATTATTGATAATTGTCAAAACTGCTTATCAAACCAACTACTTTTACAAAAATTACATTTATACATTTATATGAAAAGTTATCAGGCATAAAATAAGTGTCTGACCTGTCTATGCCAAATGTATATCTATTTAAAAGTTGAATTTTTTAAAGCAATATTCAAAATTAAAGACCAGTGATCAGTGATCATACATCAACACCAAAATGAGAAACTCAAAATATCCAGTTTTATTATTTATACAAAAGCACGACTACTAAATATGGGCTATTCCAAGTGACACTACAGGACAATTCCAGAAATTTTGCATTTTGTTGGATGCAATATATTTTCACATTTTCAGCTACATGTTTTGTTTCATTGTCCAATCAGTTGCTTTATTGAATATGTAAAAAATTGCACAAAAGTTACACCCAAGACTTACTTAGTAGATAAAAAAATATAGTAAAATATAGCGTGACACTACAGGACGGCAAATCCACCATGTACTAACAGTACGTTGTGTTGTGCTGTAAATTTTTGCGATGATACAGTAGGAGCCCATAATATTTTCTGGTGCAGTAGCTGAACTACCCCCTCTATGTGTTGCTCAAGTTACTTAATGTAACACTGTAAATCCATGCCAATAATGTGCATATTGTATGTGACACTACAGGACGTGACACTACAGGACATTTTTCCACTTCGGAATAGCAGCCTCTATCATCTCTCAAAATTCTGGTAATAAATCGTTAAATGGGTGAAGAAATGTCCTACAGCACTGCAAACATTTTAACTTTATTAACTTAAATCCAGTGTGTCAATTCCATATGAAATAACTGTACCACACAATCAAACACTTTGTGTCAGGAATCATCACAAAATATGTCAATTATACCAAAATTTCTACATTTCAGGCAATTTTTTATAAACCATCAAAAACCTGGGTGAAATTTTAAATTGTTCGATGAAATGAATGCAGTCCAATAAAATTCCAATGTCTTTTGATATCAAAAATAAAAAAAATTACTTTCACTACACATTTTGAAAAATTGATGGAATTCAACTTTTGCTTGGAATGGCCCATATACATTCAGATAGTACAAGTGATAAATAGTGCCACCACTCGATAACCAGTTTTGGTTTTCGGTGTCTCCTTCCACGCTAAAACGCAATTTTTATATCTCCTTTAATTTGTGTATGTATAGTTCGTATTTTTAGCATGGTGAAAAAATTAGATTACTGATATCTGAACCAACCCTATTTTGAGCTATCAAAATAATTCATACCTTGAAAATATTTCTTCGGCAAAATTTGGATTCAACAAATAAGAATAGAATCTGAAAGACCCATGTTCAATATCCGGAGGATTTGTACAGTTTTTACCTGAAAAAATAAAAAATGACCTTAAAAAGTAAGTATTAGCCTACCCAAATTTCCAAACATCAGGTGTGGTGACTGGTGACTGGTGAGAACCCTAAAGAAAGCTGGACCTAACTTAGCATGATTGTCATCATAAGCATAAAATCATGTGATGAATTACATTTAGAATGTACCATTTGCAATATTTATGAAAGAGAAATATTAAGAGATTAACATACTTGTACAGATTTATGATATCAGGTGAGCTATATTGTTGACGAGTTTTATTGCACAGGCCTCACATTTTAGAAATTTTATGAGAGCATGTGATCGATTTTATTAACTGCACAATTCAAAATGAGTTGTTAATCCATTGAATTTAAGAAAAAAAAGTATTCTTCAAGACAAAAATAGAAAAGAGTGAATATATTTACAATAGAAATGCTCGAAACAGATTGAATATATATTCAAATTTGTATATGCTTGACAATATCAATTTTTTATTTCAACCAGAATTTAGCTCTATTTTTATTTGAAAAAAGTAAATCTGTAAAATTGCTGTTTGACTTTTAAATCAATTCATGCTTAATTGGTATCTGAGCAAAAATCAATCAAAAAACCCTCATTAAAAACACAATCTTTATGAATATTCATGCATACACATAGCCTACTGCAATAATATAGTGTCCATAAAGTCGTAAATCATTTTTAAATTGCAAAGGGGATTTATCGATATATATTGTTTTGGCCATCAGATGTATTTAATGGAGTAAAAATACTTAAACAATTACTGATTATACAAACCTGGTTAGGATCTATTGAGAACTGACATAACAAAATTGAAATTGTAAAGGGACTTCATGGACACCCTGTATATATTATATGTAACAGATTTAAAAATACTGCTTCAGCATACACTGAAACCAACAACAACCAATATTTTTGACCTGGTTACAACCAACCAATATAAATACTGCAGAGAACTCACCAACACAAACAGGCAAGGTAGTCCATTCACCGCTGCTCAAACAAACCGAGTTATTTTCTTTCAAAGTAGTATAACCCATTTCACATGAGAAATATGGATACAAATGGTCTCCTTCATGAAATACATCTTTGTAAATAAATGCATGTTCCATCTTCGGCGTTGGACATTTTGTCACTGCAGAAAAAAATTAGGGATAAATTAATATTTGAAAAAATGATTAATAGAAGAAGTATCGGCTAACCTAAGCACGGACAAAGATTTTTCTACAAGAGCCAAAATCCAGAAAATGCTTTCTGTAAAGGCCGCATTGAGAAAAGTACTTCATTTTATAAAAAATAACATATCACATAAATATCTTCATTCAAAAATTTATATGTAAAAATGGAAAATATCCCAAAATATAATTTTTTAAATACGGGAATTATATTTATAAAACAATATTAACTGATATAAATTCACTTGAGAAAAAGAATTTGAGACCATCAATTTACAAATTAGATATTTTAATATATTATCACAACTTTCTCTGAGAGTGGAAGCCGCATAAAATGTTTTGGCCACATAGGGCCCACAGGCCGTAGTTTGCCAAACTCTGGGTTAACTAATGATAACGCAAGTATCATTGCTTCTCTAATGTTTTATATTTTTTACATCAATTATACCAATGATAATATTTAGTTTTAAGTCTTTAACTCTTTTTCTTATGAAACATATTAAAAAACTTTTACTCAAATTAGTTAATTTCAGATTTCAATCATAAGTATTTTAAAAATGACTGTTGGCATGTCACAATTCACAATGACTTTGAATAATTCATTAAAACATGGATTGAATTAATTTTTTTTGACTATTCATATCGAAACATTAAGTCCAATTTATAGTATCAAAATCTGGATGCTAATTTGTTATTATTTGAGACCAACAATTGTCAAATCTAGTTGAAGTATTGATTCTTAAAATAAGGTGCTTTAGTCAAACTAACTTTCAACACAACTTGGCGGGTTTTCAGGCATCCAAAACCTTTGACCATTCTGTCCTTTCATACAAGTTTGTGTAGGAACATCAGGTGTTAATGTGAAATATTCATCACATTTATATCTAATCATTGATCCAGAAAAGAAAGCAAGTCCTTGTTGTGCAGGAGGACTCCTGGTTCCATATTCCGGAGTGTATCCATGGTCGGTACAATAATCTTAATAAAAATGATATCAAATTTATTGACATCAGTGTCAGTGGAAAAGTCACAACATTAATTTTTCCCCAGGAATCGGTTTATTCACATATGTTCAATAATCAAATCATTTACAAACCGTACTCCAAGGCGAATGGATGTGTCATAACTGTTAGAATAAACCGAATGAAAATATTATGTACCATAGTATAAAGGAGTATGAAAAGTTAACTTTAAAACGTGCTCATCATCATAGTTTCAAATTTTACATACAAAAACCTCCATATTCCAAACATAAAGCTTCCTAAATTATTAAGAATAGCATAATCTCTTTCCACGAATCAGATATTGTTAGATTGATATTGTGAAATTGTACTCATAGTCTTACTTTTTCAGACAAAACAAGATATAAATGCAAGTTATTAAAGATATAAATGCAAGTTGACAAGGTATTATACAAAAATCCGAAAATTATAGGAATGGTAGGATTTAGTCTCATTTTGACTATCTCCGGCTTCCAGTTGGTGCATTTGTATAAATTCCCCAATAACATCCCCCCAATGGCCATTATTACGGTATATAAAATTGAAGGCTTGGATAATTCATAATCAGAATATAAAGTTATGTTACCTGAACTTAAGAATGCTTGATGAATGAATATGCTGAGCAAGAAGAAACAGTTCCAAAAACTGCTTAGGTTCATGATGACTGCATTACCTAATTACTAAAGGCTAATCTGAATGCATAAAAAACAAAAATGATTTATAACGATTCTGGTATTTTGGCTTGTTGATACATAATCCACAAAATGTGAACATCAATTACTGCATTTTGAATAGCGAGTTGTAGCAAATGAAACTATACAGACTATGAAGAAATAATATCAATGATTGCATTAAACAACATAGTGCTGAGCACAATTGTGCAACTAAGTAACAAAAAAATTAAGGACATCTTACTTTTATTAAGTATAATAATCCCACAATACACATAACAAAAAGAAGATAATGACCGATTGTGTGAAACATTATTCCACCAGATAGAAAAGTTCACTATCATTAGTAATAGAAGTGGAATACTGGACTTTATTCAATCATTTTCAAGTAGAAATACATAAATAGTAAATAGATATAGAAATACATAGAGAGAAATACATATCATGGTACCATTTGATGTGATGCTTCAAAATCAGCTCCATTAATTCAACTATACTTTATATTTATAACATATATTCAAACATTCTAACACCAAGATGTGCAGTCTATTATTCCACAAATACCTACAACTCCATTACATAGTCATTTACTTATGATATGAATAATAATTTTAGCAGAAACATTCAATTCCCTATTCAAAATAGCTTTTGAAAAATGGTAGTGCATCACACAATTTAAATTCAGCGTTCAGTATGATTTTTAATTCTGTACAGGAACTAGTCACAACTATTGAAATTTTATAACAAGAGATTCTCCACAATTTACATTGGTAGAAGTGTTTCAACTTCCTTCATCAGCCTGAGGCAAACTTCTTCGTGCCACGGAGGAGTAACGCATTGTACACCAACGGGCATGTCAATACTTCCCATACATGCTTTTTTGAGGTGATGATCCCATTGATCCCCATAATGCCCTTGTTGACTTTTCAGTGCCTCTATATCTTGCTGTGTGACTCTTGTCACAGGTACAGTGCCAGCAGGGCAATTGGCCACAGTAAAAGGTGTTGCATAACTCATATTAGCAGTCATATTTGTCACCATACCTTTAGGACATGCAACTAACGGATACACCGGACAAATCAATGCATCGATTTTATATTTTTCCTTCCACTCTGACCAGAATTTCATCTTGTATCCGTCCATCCATGCTGTTAATTTCCAGAGCTCATATGCTGACTTGTCTCCACCTTCATATGCCATTAAATCTTTTCCCATTCGAGCAGATTGGGTCAAAGTGAGAAACACTGAATATAATTTTCTCAGAACAGGTGACATTTTCCATCTCTTCCATAAACGAAGTAAACGTTTATCGACAACATCATACTTTAAACGTTCCAGGTTGGTGCGACCTCCATCCATGTAAAAAGCTCTTGTCGTCATTTCCATCAAGAGTTCCATATCAGGAATTTTATATGGCACTAATATATGACCTGCTCGTTCCAAAGCCTCCTTAGTAATTTTAACAGCTCGTTGGCAAGCTGGAACTGGTTTCATATATCCATCATCACAGTAATAACCTATTCGTAATGGTTTGCTTGAATTGAAAACCTCCTCATTGAACTTCATTGGAGGAACATTTTTGTCCAATTCAAACATGGTGTCACACAGTAGAGCTCGCATTGCCATGACAATGGTGTCGACATCCCTCGCCATGGGGCCCAAGGTTGCAGATATAGCATTCTGACCAGGTAATGAGCCTGTCAAGCCGGCAGAGCTTAATCTATGCTTTGTTGGTTTCAATCCACAAATTCCACAAAAATGGGCCGGGACTCGAATGCTTCCTGCTATGTCAGTGCCAAATCCAAGCACAGAACCTCCCGCAGATACAATGGCACTTTCTCCTCTTGAGGAACCCGCCGGTGAGAAATCATGATTCAAGGGGTTTGATGTCTCACCATAAATTGGATTGCTGGACTCAAAACTAAGCATCATCTGTACACAATTGCTTTTAACAAATGGCACTGCACCGAGTTGCTTCAGGACCTCAGCAAGAACGCAGTCTCTCGCTGGAATGTCATCAAGATACATTGCCATTCCTGCAGTACTTGGAGTTCCTTTGGTTTTCATACATTCTTTCAGACTGACAGGAATTCCATAAAGTGGAAGACTGTTTGGTTCCTTGTCAGTTAAACTAATTGCAAAATCTTCACAATCCTTGGTTATCTCATTCACACAGTTAATTTGGCCGGTCACTTTGCAGGCTTCATAAATATAAGCTTTCAGAACATTCACAGGATTTAAACTACCTTGCTTTAGTCGCTTTAACAACTCAGGTCCTTTTAAATCCAATATTTGTCTGACCATATCTTCATTCAGTTCTTCTCCAAGTGAATTCAATTTCTGTTGAATATATTCTTGCTCCGCTTCTCTTTTTTCAGCAGCTTTCTGACGCAACTGAAGACATTTCTGTCGATAACGAAACAACCAAAATAAAGCACCAGCTCCTAGTATAACCGCTGTACCTCGTTTTCCGCAATACTCCAATCCCTTGCTACCAGCAGAAAAGGCAAAATAATGCATGATTCTATGCCTATTGCCTAATTTAACTGTTTTCAAAATGTAGATACAAATGACATTCTAAAATCACGAGTAAATAACTGTATGTCAGTCAGTCTTAATATTTAGAATGAACTCAGCAGTATTTTAGACTCAATTCCATTAGTACTGATGATAATATGTTGATCAAAGTAAAAACAAAATACAATGAACATACAGAATTAGTTTTCAAAAAAAATTTCCACAGATTTCCGACTACGTCATCTAAATTTCACGTCCCTACAACGTCACAGTGACGTAATAGGGCCCTTCAAAATATGGGGGCCGTTGTCCAAGACGTCAGTCGATCTCAAAAAATCCAGCAAGCTACATTGTATACAATTTTATACTCTCTCTAGTTTTCTCGGTGTCGAATCATTACGTGAAGCTCAAAATCAACATGAACTAACGGCAATAATCAAATTTGAATATACAACGGCAGACGAACAGCATTTCTTAGCAATTAAGCGAAGGGTGATATTATAACACCACACATTTCCTAAAAAGCAGTTTACGTATTCGCTCAGGCCTAAGTCACGCCGGTGAAGTCAGGTTTGACAACCACTAGATTAATCCCTTTCCACGAAATAGCAAGCATATTAGTGAGCTTTTGTGGATCATACTCATAGTTTTTTCTTTTTCAGACAAAACAGGATATATCTGTAAAGATAAAGTTCATGATTCATAATAATTGATGAGTTAAGTTAAATACTTGATGAGTATACTAAAATCCAAAGAATGTACGAATGGGACAATTTAGTCTGTCTCATCTTGGTATCTAAGCTAATAATAAGTACTGATTCTGGGTTGGTACATTCGTATAAATTATATTATTTGTTTATGACATTCTTTATATGTTTTGTACTTTTGTTGTTCTCTGATTTATCTCAAATTTCGACTGAATTGTTTAATAACATCCATCCAATGGCCGATATTATAGGCCTATCATATTGAATGCTGAATTATCAGAATATAAAGATATGTTACCTGAACTTAAGAAAGCTTGATGAAGGAATATGCAGAGAAACAAGATACAGTCCTAAAAACTGCTTAGATTCATGATGACTGCATTACCTACGGTAATTACTAAAGGATAATCTGATTGCATAAAAAAACAAAAATAATTTATAATAATTCTGGTATTTTGGCTTGTTGATACATATTCCACAAAATGTGAACGACAATTGCTGCATTGCAAATAACGTGTTTTGAAAATAAAATTATACAGAACATGAAGAAATAATATGAATGATTGCATTAAATGCATTAAACAACATAGTGCTGATTGCTGAGCACGATTGCACAATTATTAATAAACAAGAGAGGAACATATTACTCTTCCTAATAATAATAACCACACTATATATGCACCAAAAAGAAGGCGACTGACTGATTTTGTGAAACATTATTCCAATAGATGGAAAAGTTTATTAGCATTCGTATTAGAAGAGAAACCCTATGCGAAATAATATTTGAAGAATAATTAACTAATAATACATTACAGAATTTAAATTATGTGTTGATTAGCTTTCATGTATGTATATAAAAGGAGGTACAAAAAATTTTTTTAAATCTGTACATACAACCACTGAAATTACCTATATGACAGGTTTATCAAGTAGGTCTATAAAAAAATAATATACCAGTAGATATCGAAAAGTGTTGCGACGCTCACTATATGTCTTATATTCTAAAGAATGGAGTGGTCCAAATACTCTTTTCAACAAAGACCCAGGGGTTCTATAACCACAGTATCAATAATTAGAAATGATAAAAAATTAATCAGAGATTAACACACCTATAACACAAATTAAATTAATAACAAAGATTTTTCACAATTTACATTGGTAGAAGTGTTTCCACTTCCTTCATCAACCTAAGGCAAACTTCTTCGTGCCACGGAGGAGTAACACATTGTACACCAACGGGCATATCAATACTTCCCATACATGCTTTTTTGAGGTGATGATCCCATTGATCCCCATAATGACCTTGCTGACTTTTCAGTGCCTCTATATCTTGCTGTGTGACTCTTGTCACAGGTACAGTGCCAGCAGGACAATTCGAAACAGTAAATGGTGTTGCATAACTCATATAAGCAGTCATATTTGACACCATTCCTTTTGGACATGCAACAAATGGATGTACCGGACAAATCAATGCATCGATTTTATATTTTTCCTTCCACTCTGACCAGAATTTCATCTTGTATCCGTCCATCCATGCTGTTAATTTCCAGAGCTCATATGCCGACTTGTCTCCACCTCCATATGCCATCAAATCTTTTCCCATTCGAGCAGATTGGGTCAAAGTGAGAAACACTGAATATAATTTTCTAAGAACAGGTGACATTTTCCATCTCCTCCATGAAGGAAGTAAACGTTTATCGACAATATCATACTTTAAACGTTCCAGGTTGATGCGACCTCCATCCATGTAAAAAGCTCTTGTCGTCATTTCCATCAAGAGTTCCATATCAGGAATTTTATATGGCACTAATACATGACCTGCTCGTTCCAAAGCCTCCTTAGTAATTTTAACAGCTCGTTGGCAAGCTGGAACTGGTTTCATATATCCATCATCACAGTAATAACCTATTCGTAATGGTTTGCTTGAATTGAAAACCTCCTCATTAAACTTCATTGGAGGAACATTTTTGTCCAATTCAAACATGGTGTCACAAAGCAGAGCTCGCATTGCCATGACAATGGTGTCGACATCCCTAGCCATAGGGCCCAGAGTTGCAGATACAGCATTCTGACCAGGTATAGAACCTGTCAAGCCAGCAGAGCTTAATCTATGCTTTGTTGGTTTCAATCCACAAATTCCACAAAAATGTGCTGGGACCCGAATACTTCCTGCTATGTCAGTGCCAAATCCAAGCACAGAACCTCCCGCAGATACAATGGCACCTTCTCCACTTGAAGAACCCGCTGGTGAGAAATCATGATTCAAAGGGTTTGATGTCTCACCATAAATTGGATTGCTGGACTCAATACTAAGCATGATCTGTACACAATTACTTTTAACAAATGGCACTGCACCTAGTTGCTTCAGGACCTCAGCAAGAACACAGTCCCTTGCTGGAAAGTCATCAAGATACATTGCCATCCCTGCAGTACTTGGAGTTCCTTTGGTTTTCATACATTCTTTCAGACTGACAGGAATTCCATAAAGTGGAAGACTGTTTGGTTCCTTGTCAGTTAAACTAACTGCAAAATCTTCACAATCCTTGGTTATCTCATTCACACAGTTAATTTGGCCGGTCACTTTGCAGGCTTCATAAATATAAGCTTTCAGAACATTCACAGGATTTAAACTACCTTGCTTTAGTCGCTTTAACAACTCAGGTCCTTTTAAATCTAATATTTGTCTGACCATATCTTCATCAAGTTCCCCTCCAAGTGAATTCAATTTCTGTTGAATATATTCCTGCTCTGCTTCTCTTTTTTTGGCGGCATTTTGCCGCAATCGAAGACATTTCTGTCCATTACGAAACAACCAAATTAAAGCACCAGCTCCTAGTATAACTGCCGTACCACGTTTCCCGCAATATTTCAATCCCTTCATACCAGCAGAAAAGGCAAAATAATGCATGATTCTATGCCTAATTTAACAGTTTTCAAAACTTAGATACAAATGTCATTCTAAAATTATGAATAAATAAATGCTTGTCAGTCTTGATATTTAGGATGAACCCAGCAGTATTATAGACTAAAGTCAATTAGTACCGTACTGATAATAATACGATGACCAAAGTGAAAATAAAATAGCCTACAACTGTACAATGAACACAATTTGTTTTCAAAAAACAAATTTCCACAATGTAGGATGTCACAAAAGACTCCTTACATTTTCGAAAAATAAATTTGAGTTGGGTTGCGCGAGACTAACTTCCTATCTTTTCTCTATGCCAGTGGATCCGTATGCGTATACTGCAAGGATACTGTAGCTGGAATAAACATGACTATTCTATTCAATTAAAGAGTCCAGCTGCACACTAACACAAATGTATTTCTGTAACGTTTCGTCCGACCAGAGTCAGACTTCCTCAGACAAGCAGTTTACGAAACATTTTAAGGTTTTGCGCAATGGGTAGAAAAATAATATAAAAATGTAACAATTTTTACTTCATAGTAAAGCATGGAAAGATGAAGGAACAACACACTCGATTTCTATTCCCGGATTCACATTCATGTTTACACCAGCGTTTAAACTTCTACGATAATTATGACGTTTTCCTGAAAATCCCATCATTAACATACATTATGAAAATATTTGCGACGATCAAGATAGCCTACATCTCTGTTTTGATCAGTAAAACACATTTTGATTGAAAGTGAGGTGAAGTGAGACATCATTTTGTGAGTTAACTTTTTAATGCATCTACTATTTATGCTGAAGTCTCAAAAAAGGATCTGATCAACTCTATTTTTACCTCACTACAGTACTATGGAATTACAATTGCCAAGTTGGGGGAAAAGTGATTAAAACTCTGATTACATTTATTTAGTGCTAAACTAAATTCAATCTATCACGTGCGTGGGTAGACAATTAAAAACTGAATCCTAATTGTACCATGTGTTCCTAATTTGATATGGAAGTTCCGTTGCCAGGTTGCTGTGCAAGTGCATTTCTGTCAACTGTAGTCAGGTACCGGTACCGTACCGGTAGTGTGCTGTTCTGACTTTGACTGTCTTGTACCTTCATCTATCTGAAAGTGTTGTGTGGAACTATACCTACTACATCAGAACAGTAACTTCAAAACAAACTACCGTTATGTAGGTACCAGTAGGCCTACTGAACTAACCAGACCTAACGTTAACTTATCGGTACCGGTACCGTAATTCCAGAATTCTGTAATTCAGAACTCAGCGATCTTTTTAAACCATGTAACCTCGGTTCAGTACCATTTGACTATTGAGTCCGTAGGATTTATATCTTTATACATTTCAAATGTACGGTACCGGTACAATTTTCACGGCGTGAACAACTGAATGACAACATTTGCATCGATTGATTGATTGACAATCAAGCAACCGAGATTGAATATAATGAAAGCTTCAGGGGATATATATGATAGTAAGCAAATAGCTGAAATTTAAATACCAATATCGGCCTGTTTGCGGTATGCGATAACTGTATAAATTTCATTCCAAAAAAGTCTTTCTCGCAAAAAACTGCGAACCCATTGTTAATCTTGAACACCAGCAGACAACTTTTTTTTTTTTTTTTAAATGGATCCACAATGTGGATTATTCAATATGTAAATAATAAATAAATGAAATATAAATAAAGATATATTGTGTACCGTAAGTGAACAAACATATATACCAGTAATATCAAGATAATTCAATCAGATATAATATTCCAACTTTTTGTAGCTAAGAACTCAAAGTTCACCCTGAATTTTGGGTAAATTATAATTTTCAAAATATGTAATTGAATTTCAAAATACCGATTCTAAAATATTAGATATAAATTCTCAGGATTGTTCGAAACGTTTAAACCTATTGGATATCAACATGCTGTTATGGAAAAAAAGGACGCAATCGATTCAATAGACCTTTCCCCAAGCATCGACTTCCTTGTTTACAACGTGACATAGGCTAATCAGCAAGATGCAAAAAATGACGTAACAATGTTTCCTTTTCGCTTCCGCTCAGATACTTTTTTCACTCAGACAGATTTTCAAGTGTGGTCGTAAACATTACCTCGTTTTCGCGTTTTCGAACTCTATTCGTTAGTTTTCACTTGTGTTTCGGAAACTTAAATATAAATCAGATAATTCAATGATCGTTTTAATTTACTAAATTGGTGTAGAAATAGCTGCGATAGACCAGGCTAAAATTCTTTACCGATATTTTTAAAAACAGATTGTTGTATGCCATGAATCATATTGATGGTTTAAAACACATACCCCAGGCGCCATTTCGCAAAAGCACTCTTAAAATACCCGACTTGGAATGGTAACCGGACGAGAGGCCGTGGTTCGCCATATATTTTTTTTTGTTTACGCTGTTGATGGGCGCCGGATGCTTCTAGTCACTTCTTGGCTCCTGTTTTTTTATTGACCTTAGCTGATAAGCCGTCTTATCGGCTTTCTATAGCCCTGAACATTTTGCAATGGTGAAGTATAGGAAAAAAAATTCGGGGGTCAAAGGTCGGGGAAAAGTCCATAAGGATGGCATGCAGATTGCAGATATCTAAATTTCGCCAAGTTCGAGCACGCAGAGTTTGATGTGAAACAATATTGAGTCTTAATATTGGATGTTTGTACTTATTTGCACAGTGTTAAAATTGCAAAGTGTAGTGGCAACCGGAAAGTTCTTGTGAACATTTGCATCATATTTACACATGAAAGCAGATCGATCCTACCCACATATTTATAAAAAGGGTTCTAAAGGATTGCCAAGAAATAGATTTTTTCCAATGTTAACAAAAATGCTAATGCCTGCGGATGGAAATATTCGTTGATTTATTGATTAACCTTTAGTCTTGAGTGAAAATATAGGCATTTGCAACTTCAAATATGTGCCAACACAAAGTTTACAATTGAACGAGTAACTAACTAATCAGGTGGTTATGTTTTTAAACCTAAAACAACTAAATACACTGGTAATTGAAAAGTTCAAGTTTCGCGCCATTTATAAAGCATATCTTTGTTCAAAAAGGATCTCTGGAAAGCCTACTGGGAAGAGACATTCTTGGATTACCCAAACCACAGGAATCCGTTTTGCCGATTGACCATCCGGAAGATATTACCTTGTCGGGTCATTGCAGTGGAGGGGGAGAAATTGCCAACGTTGTGGTTGACGGAATTATTGACGATACTTACTCGTGTTGGCCTATTTCTAATTAACGCAGGTTTTAGTACAATGGAAGTGCTATTGTTTGAATAATGTTCCTACTTTATTGTGAAATGTTTCTGTATTGACCAATTGATTCTTGAGATTTTTCGTTTTTATATTCAGAATCTGACTATTTATAGAAACAACTCGTAGTAAGTAGTATTGCTGTTGAAAACAGATGCTTTTTACCTACTATTGAATCAATCGCTCCCAAGTCGTTCAACATAAAATTGTCTATTACATCAATTTATTTTCTAATTTTTTAAGACTGCCTTATTCAAAGTTACTTGTTTTATTTCAAATTTGGTTAATTTCGAAAAGTTTTACCTACACGCGGGTTTCGTCTATTACTTCGGGCGAGTTGATACTCAATGAACGATATATGATCACTTGCCGGTACTACCATCGTGTGTAAATATTCAAGCATTGTCCTCTGTTTAATCGATGAATGATTGTGCAGAAGTTTGATTGAAATATCACAAATAGAAACATTCAGGATGACAGGATGCCTATAATATTATGCTCAAAACAATATCACATATTTCTCATCCGGGACGTTTCGCTTCCATCCGAACAAGGCTCTGTGTAATCAGATAATAAGTTGCAGGGGAAAATATTGAGCTTGGAAGGGCGGAATGTCCACAGTTTGACTTAGCAAACAACATATGTATTATCTTCGGTATGTATTACATTATATCATAATTGCGTTATGGAAGTAGTTATCAGTTCGTTAATAATATAATGTTCATTTTATTTATCCAGGTTATTTTGTTTTGTTCACCACAATCATTTTAGTCATAACAAGATAAAATAAAGCTTTTATATTATCACGTTAGAGATTGGTAGGTTAGCAGGTTTCGTGTGTGCTTGTTTGTGTGTAAGGATTCCTATTTCTATAAGTTCATGTGAATAAAAAGTATTTATATAGAGCATAGTCTGTTTTGTTAGTTCACAAGACGGAGAGATATGCGTAAAAGGTCCTTCAATCCAGTTCATTGCAATTAATCTATTTAGCGGCGGAGTGATGGCTACGTCATTGAAATTTGGAGTCCTATTTCTAAATTTGTTTTACGGACCCTCATTTCAATCCCTTAAGTTAGGTAACTATATATAGTTTATTTTGAAGAGCTTGGAAATGACAAGAAGATCATGCCTTGGTATGCGCAAGAACCGATGAGGCATCACTCGCTAGAAACTAAGTTTCATTTTAAGTATTCCAACAGCTGCAATTATTTCCAATTGCTTTCTTCATTTTTATTTGCAGCACGATTCCAAATACTGAAACTGAATAGCATGACGTAGAATATTACATTAGATCCACATTAGACAATTCGATTCAACTATGCTAAATATATTCTTCATGGTGAGGTGGATTTGCTCTTTCTTTCTCATGATAGACCCAATCGACGAGCCAACATAACATTAGCCAAGGACAACCTTTTTCGGGTAGTTGGCATTCTCAGTCTAGGCCATTAGGCGACATACCTGTCGGCACGCAAGAGACAATTCTCTCGGACCGTGATCACAAGCGCACAAGCGTATTTTCATTACAGTTAGCAGTAGAAAAAAAGCCCAAACGAAATGTTTTCCCCTAATACCCCTAGTTTTTTGGCAATGATAATTCATGTGTCGTGTGCCAACGTGCCCACCATCAAGTCCATGCTTCTGAAACAAACAAAAAACTGGCTAACTAACCTTATATTCTAATAAGTCGCTTTTCTAGGCCCAAATTTTTGGCCTGATTTTTTTTTTTTTTGGGGGGGGGGGGTCGTCTTATCAAGCGAGTATGATAATTTTCATTTTTTTGGTGTCGCCTTATGTATCAGATAATATTATTTTATGGTGGACGCAATCGCGAGTTGAACACAATTAGATAGTTTGAATTTTCGTAGTTATTATGTATTGAATATTACACTACAAGAAAACGTCATTATAGGCTATTTTTAACCAATGCCTAAACGCGGCGACCGCTTAAAAAGGAATTGCATGGTAATTTGAGATCCCGATGTTGATGCGTTTTTACTACCCCGACTTATTGGCAGGTTTTATGCAAAAACCCATTTTTCAGGCTTAAAAACGGGCCTCGTCTTAATTACCGGTTAGACTTATTCGCCGGGAAATACGGTATAAGATTTTTGAAGAACAAACACACGTTATAATATGACCCTGTCTCCGCTCAAGCGAATCGCTGACCTCGTTGCCCTGGACACACAACGCGTTCTAACAATCCTGCGTTCAGTGGACTTTCATGCTGCAGTGCCGTCCTTTATTCAAATTAAGTACAGTTCTGATGTTTCTTCCTTGAAATTTTTATTGAAGTGGACTATAACAGATACTCACAAAGAGTAATTTCGGCCCCGTTTTGTAGCTGTAGTGATCGAAAAAGCCAAAACCATGGCTGAAACCGCACTTCATCCACGACCATCAATGCATACGATTCTCAGATCAGACAATAATGCTCAAGGCAATTTTATGGAATTAATTGAATATCACCGAGCACTGAGGCATACTAAGTTTCCAAGTATCAAAGGTCCAGGAGGACATTACGATTTTCCCAGCTTTCAGGTGGGTCCATACCTCACCTCTGTAGATTTAGGATAGGATAGGATTTACATATTTATCCCGGGGGAGAGGAAAGACGATAAGACGGCTTATCCATATGGCGAACCACGGCCTCTCGTCCAGTTACCATTCCAAGTCGGGGATGGGATTAGTTATATTGTTTGTTTTTAGAAGCATGGACTTGGTGGTGGAGGAATCCGTAACCGACCAGCGGTTACGTGAACCACCCAACAACGGCGAGGAGTCCAGCAATCCTCTCGCACATAACCATCCCTGCATGGGATTTGAACCTGCGAAACCCACGCAGAGTAATTAGAGGTGCGGTGGCAACGTAGAAATAATCGAAATTTATATTTAGTTAATTTGTTTTAAACTCAATCCAACCAAGTTTCATTAGCACACAAAACTGTTTGCTGCCTTGGAATATATGCTATATAAAATTTCAATCTATATAGTGTCTATTTCATGAAGTCATTTATATCATATGTCGTAAAGTATTAAATTTTATATGGATTCAACAGTCGCTCACATTTGGTAATAGATGGTAGAATAAAAAACAAAATATTAAGTACTTTATATTTCTTTACGTAAATATTCATTTTCAGTGCTTAGGTTCTATTCTATTGATTCAAACTATTTAACCAATGTTTAATTTTAAATTTCAATTGTGCTAAGAGTTAGGAATACGCTTGCCACCACACCTCTGATTACTCTGTGTGGGTTCGCAGGTTCGAATCCCATGCGGGGATAGTAATGTGCAAGAGGATTGCTGGACTTCTCGCCGCTGTAGGGTGGTTCACATATTCGCTGGTCGGTTACGGCTTCCTCCACCATCAAGTCCATGCTTCCGAAAAACAAATAACTAACTAATCCCATATACGACATGGAATGGTAACCGGACGAAAGGCCGTGGTTCACCATATGGTTAAGTCGTCTTATCGGCTTTCCTCTTTCCCCCAGGATGAATATGTAAATCCTATCTTTTTTTAATAAAACATGTTATCATAAGCATCTGAGTTATAATGCGTTATTGATTTAAATTTCTAGGCACGATACAAAGACAGTCCTGCATTTATAAAATGGAATAAACATGCAGTTGCACCACACTACGGTTATTCACTTGCTCCGCATCGAGATAATCATCCGATCATTGACCCTGCGTCAGGATTTATAAGTGCAGGAGCTGATAAAGATTTAGAAACAAATGTCAAAAAGTAAGTACATAGCTTAGTAGTCATACAAACTCAATAAAGTATTGAATCACCGGAGCAGGGTCGGGCCAAAAATTTTGCGGGCGATTTAGGTGTGACGTAAAAAGTTACATTCCATGCACAGTTTTTACAGTGTTACAAATGCAAAAGTGGAAAACAATAAGCTTTTGCCAAACATTTTGATGTCAAGATTTTACCTCCGTGTGGTCATGCTTTTAGACAACTCATTCAAACTTAATTATCAGTTGGGATTGCGTGAAACCCTTTTCTTCCTCTTTGCCTTTCTTGAAGTAGATCCCTATGTGTATAATGCACGGATGCTGTAGCAGGAATGAAGATGACATCAAATAGAATAGATTATTCAGAATTCTTCTGGTCAAATTATTCTAAGGAAAAATAAAAAATCATGTTGATTTTCACAAATCGATACCCAAAGTTAGTGTCATTATTTTTTTTGATAGTATACCATCAATGGCCCAATCCAGTGACAAAATTCAGCATGGCACTCCATCAACTAAACCTCCAGATAGTGCAAGACCCCAAACACCACCGAGTGATCCACTATATGATGAAATGACTCCTCAAGATAGAGAAGGTTTATGGAGTGCAAGAAAAGTATGACTTATTTTTTTTTTAAAGCAGTAGTACTTGCTAATCCAAGAATATATCAAGCATTCATTTATATAACTACATCATTTTCTGTTGCCTATTCACCGACTTGACTAAAGAAGTAATATTAATAAAGAGGCTTCACCGCGTCCTATACATGAGTGCCAGTGGGTTTGACACCTTCACCCGCTGCTCTGAAAAAATGGTCAGGTTTTTTATCATTTTCATATAGGATGTCATCATTCTGTTTAATGCACCGAGAATTATCTGTATATATGAATGAAATTGCTTGATAGTAGAACAAAATTCATCTCATTTGATTTCAAAATTTCATAATTATTTCATCGATCTTTAACTGATGTGTTTTAATTTATATTGTATTACAGTTTTTCGGTGAAATCAAGTGTGACAAATATCTGATATCTTTCATATATCAGGTATAACCTGCGATTGTTGTCTGATTTTCTCTCATTGAGAGGTCTTAGAACATTGCATTGACCATACGTGCATTTTAAAAAAGCATATTGATAAATTCATGTTATATTCAGGTGACGGACATAAAATTAAGAGCTGAATGTGGGGGTTGGACAACTGATGAAAAAGCAATACCTAAACCTAGCAAAGAACATTCAAACCTAGCTGTTGGAACTTTCAATTTTTCTGATGAAAGTTGGAGAGATAAAGCTGCAAAAAAATATATGTTTACAAGTGGAACACAAAGGTATGCAAAAGACCTGTAATGAGTCTTTGATGGGAGAGAGAGTTTATTTTATTTGTCAGACCAAGAAAACACAATTTCTGCATACATATATAAATAGTGAATAAACAAAAGCTCGGTATGTGACTGAAAAGCGACGATTCATTTTTGTTTCCTTCATTCATCTACTATTTGCATGTCTTTCCTATTTTCTTTTCTAAATATGAAAAAACCTTCATTAGCAGACCATGTATAAAGTAAGTATTTCTAGTGTAATATTTTATGGTATTTTCTAGTATTCTGTAAAATGCATTATAACTTTGCTACACGATCTGCATTTATATGTCTAGTATATTTATTTAATAATTTTTTAACATTTTCTAATTTTATTACTAGCTCATTTGATTATGTAAATTGGGACAGTAAACTACCCCCAAAAATTAAACCAAGACCAAGTACAATGGAAAAGATGGCAGATCCAATATCACAGAGATTTACAGATTGGATGAAAAGATATCGACCAACATCAGAACAATGCCAGGTGAGTTTGTATAGTGTTACGCCCCACAAATTTACTTTCCATAAGGTTGTTATTTGAATCTTCAGACCTGCAAATTTATCTCACCAGTTTAGTGATATGAAAATATTCCATACACATTGCATATACAACATTTGGCGCTCCTGAAGTATGCGTACCAAGATGGGGGACACCGGAACGTAGTATGTGTACCAGGTTAAGGTTAGGCCATAATTTTAGGTACAAATGCTACGGGAGTCACTTGGCTAGTCCCGAACTCATAATAGGACTAAAATATAGAAAATTGGATTAAAATTATGGTGTAACCCTAACCCGGTACACATACTACGTTCCGGTGTCCGCCATCTTGATACGCATACTTCAGGAGTACCCAACATTTTTATATCCTTTTGCTCCTAACAAGGCTATGCACAAGCGACCACTGTTAGGTACTATAGTTTCGGGTTGGCATTGCCCAACCAATTCATTACATCTTGAGTGCTGTGGTAGACCCTAGATTTTAACTTGCAATGTCATCATTAGGCCACTGCGGCCACTTCTAGTCATATACTATAATGTCAATATGGAAAGCATACCTAAGCTATGAAATTCTGTTTTTATTTTATGTAATTCATAGTATATTCATGAATTTTAATAGCTTTCGATGCTTATTGTACCATTAGGTCTGCATAGTCAATGTGGAAAACTTTCAATTATTATTACCGGTACTTGTCATATGGTATTTATCAAGTATGTAGTTTTCTCGCATATATGTAAGTGACATTATCGGGACCACCGGTAAGTCATCAATATCAAATTTTAGTCAAAGTCTATCAAATTATGGCATAGTTAAATCCACCTGTTTATAAAGTATGAAGCTGTGAGTCAGAGATTTGCGACTTCCGAGTTAGACAGATTTGTGTCAATTCTGAGTCAGGTTAAAGGTCATACTATTTGACAGAAGCACTGCGAGGGAATCCAATTTCTTTTGCAGAATTTATTACTGGAATTAAGTCAAGTTAGTTCCTAATTTCTAAACTCACCCATGACCTATGATCTACAATTAGCGAATCAGGTAGTGAGCAAAATAAATATTAAGGAAGATTAAAGCTTTTCATTATATTCTAGCAAGAGATAACAAATTTAGATTGGAGAATACAAGACTTCCATTTCGGAGGGAAAGCATCAGTTGTTGCGTAAACAGAATCAAATTTCAGTTTATTGTACTGTACATGACAAAGATTTATAAGGTGACACTCTTTTACTTGTATAAGTAAAGTTGTATATAAGAAGATGTATGAGTCCAATATATAGCAGAGATACTGTAATGTTGTTGATAGATAAATAACGAAATTGAATATGGCAGACATGTCACAAACAGATCTGTGTGTTTTCCTAATTAAGCATGGTATATACCACGGTTTCTCAAACTGGGATTCGTGATAACTGCACAGGGGGTCAGCAGCGACATGAAAAATGAATAAAAAATTCATTGCATTTTTTGGTTGAGCGTTGCGGATATCCATTGCTGTCAGAAAAAGGCAAGTATGGTAAAATTTTATTGCCTTTTGCATCGACCTACAAGTGTGAGGCTTGGGATGGTGTGAGGCTTGGGATGGTGTTCCATCAAAACAAAAATTCACAAATGGGGGTCTGCACTGCAGTCCAAAAAGTTTGGGAAACTCAATATATACAATACCAATATATTGGTATATACAATAAATTACATCTTGGATAAAACCTGGGTCTGACATTGAAATGAGTGACCAGTGTTTTGACCCGAAATTTCTAACCCATGGGCAAATATAGTTCAGCAGTATCTGCCTAATGCGGACCTCAACTCAAAAGAATGAAGCTTGAAGAAGCTGTTTCGATAATATGAGGAAAAGCATATATTTTGATTTTGAACTCCTCCAACTCTTCATTGAAACACTTTGGTTAATATGGCTTAACGTGTTGATTGAAAAAATATCTGTTTA
The DNA here is from genome assembly GCF_964204865.1 of Styela clava. Lineage (NCBI taxonomy): Eukaryota > Metazoa > Chordata > Ascidiacea > Stolidobranchia > Styelidae > Styela > Styela clava. Next base: position 14,113,055 of record NC_135251.1, on the reverse strand, counting down.
AAAAATCTATTATTTTGTGATTTTATCAAATATTTTTTTTTCAAAATGTCAACATTCGCTCTCACCACTAGCCCAGTACGTGCACATAATATGACCTGATATAATGATAAAATCATATGACATCATAGAATCTTCTCTTGGAAACTTTTGATAGGGAATACATGGTTGTACTTGTATTTTGTTGTAATTTTGTACTATATATATTCACAGAGATTAGGAAGATCTTGGGATTGGTTTCAAGCAAGAAATGGATATTTGAGATCAAAAGACGTTGATTAGTATGTACATTTTATATTTATCTCAATTAAGTAACTAAAAACGAATTATTGATGTATTGTGTTTCCGCTATATAGAACTCTAATTCAAATGACTTAGACCAGAATTAATTTTCCTATAATTTTATGGAATGGGCAAAAATTAATGAGTTTTGCCATTTGTTGCAGATTTTTTGGTACTCCCAAAGTATGTGAACCAAGATGGCGGATACCGCAATGTAGTATGTGTACCAGGTTGGTTAGGCCATAATTTCAGGTACAAATACTATGGGAGTCACTTGGCTAGTCTCAGAACTCCTAATAGAATTAAAATAAGGAAAATTGAAATAAAATTATGGCCTAACCTTAACTTGATACACACGCTACGTTCCGGTGTCCGCCATCTTGGTTCCCATACTTCGGGAGTACCAATTTTTTTAGGAATATTGTAACATATTCTTACAAAAATATTCTCTTGAATGGTAGGAATTTTAAAAATAGTTTTTTTCATTATCTAATGCTTTATTTTGCAGCACAAGTCATTATAGACAAAGTGGTCACATACCAAATTATGGGTGAGTGACACCAACATAATTTTTATTGTCAGCATCAAGAAGCTTTCAGCTTTTCTATTCTCTGATAGACAAATATTTATTATCATTTATACAAGCCCAGAAAGATGAGGGATATTATTCCTCAGTTTAAATTAATTTAGAGAATTGCTGAATTATTGTTTCAAATGTTGCTGTTAGTGATTGATTTTCTCACATTTACTTTCATAAATCTTGCTCAAAGCAATGTCTTGCATCCTTAACTAAATGGATAAAGTAATGATAGTAGGGTAAGCAGCAACATTGATACATTAAGTGATTAAGTACTATAGATTGGTTATACATGCGATAGAGAATCTAGTGGATAGTGGTTGACACAATACCCTAAACCAGTGGTTCCCGAAGTTTTTTTTTCGCGACCCCAATTTTTATAAAATCGAAGCTTAGAGATACTCGCGACCCCACAACTAGAAACATTCAGCAACTTTAAAATTTAGTATATAAGTTTAAATATCAATGGAAACAATGTGCCTGTATATCCACTGTAAGTGGACGTTGACGGTGAACATTGGAACAAAAAATTTATGAACGAGTCAAGCAATGTGCCGGAAAAACCTCAGAAGATTTGATAAAATATGATGGCATTGTTTGAAAACCACAGAGTAAAAATATCTTTGATCAGAATTATAACGGTTCCTTAGTTAAACATATACGGACTTGATAAAATGTGGGAGATTATTGGGGAGCATACGATACTTCGGAAATAGTAAGATTGCTTCCAAATCTACATGAATTTAAAATCTCATTTGGTTTATTCCAACAGTGTATTTTTGTTTTTAGTTCAATGGTAACATGTTACCGATTCCTCCATTATCAATTCGAAAGTAAAACAGAGCATGAAAGTAGAATAGGAAAAAACGTGTACGGAATCACATCTTAAGTGCCTTTCATGCTAGAACTTGTTGTGGTTTTGTGTTTGACAGCTCCGAACGCTCCGAAATTATGTATGAGACTTCTAAATACCTACGTAATATTGCAATACGAATATTGTCACTTTTAAGTGGAGGCGATGTGGACAAAAACACGTAGCCTACTCGCATATTTCAGAAACGCGCGCGAATCAACATGGCGCTTTCGCGACTGATCGAAAACCACAGTGTGAATACTCGGCCAAGACACCGCCTGACAATCAATACCATACTTGTCAAACACCTAGTTAGAGGCCAATCGCCAAATAAAGCAACTTCGCTTTGTTTAACCAAGCGGTTACACTGGTACAAAATAACAATCTACTTAATTTCTCGCAGCCTGATAAAAAATTCCGATTCGCGTACCAGCGGGTGGGACACGGGTTTAGCCTGCAGTTATTCACAAATGAAACGAAAAAAATAAGATCAACTACTAATTCTGATGTAACACGATCAAAAAAGTTACAAAAAGGAAAACATTATTGGCGCTCGTTACGCTGTTACTCAATTTCATTTACTGATACCGGTACCTGCCGACCAGCTGGAAAGGTTATGTATCACATGTATGTTTTACCGAGAAATTATGGCGCCGTTTGGACAATAAATGGTCGAGTTATTGCTGAAACGGTTCCTGCCGATCGGCACAAATTTCACTTTCCAACGTTCAAATCCTGGTCACTCGTGTGTGCATGTTTAGCACAAATCAGGCGACCCCACCTGGGGTCGCGACCCGCAGTTTGGGAACCACTGCCCTAAACAAATCAGGTCTGTAATGTCAGGAAATCAGATAAGTGATCGGGAAGTCAATAAAGAATAAGTTTATGGAGGAAAATTTCAGTGGCCATGTTATAAAAATAATTACGAATCAAAAAAAGGGATATCACACAATTTACATATTTGGAAAATAGACTCTTATGAATTACTTTCCGAATAATATTTCTATACAGAGGAAGTGTAGGAGCAGATAATTTTGAAGACAAAGACAATCCTGAAGCAGAGTACAATCCTTTCACAAGATTGCGAACTCCTCTTCCATGGTATACGGAAACTGCAAAGTTAGTAAAATTCAGTTTTAGTTTAGTAAGGTGATGAAAGAGATTCTTGAAATCTTGGCATCCATGAACACTTAATAATGAAAGAAGTACAATTAGGTTGTATTTTGCTTCGCAATTTATTTTACCTGTCGAGATGTTTTAATCTTCAGAAAGTCTGTGCCAAATTCAACTTACCGGTAGTTTGATGAAATTTATCATATTTTGCTACAGATGCATGGACTTGGATGGTTGAGAGATTTATGTCAACCAGTGGTTATGCAACAATGAGGAATCCCCCCACACGCCTGCATTAGGATTCACCCACTTATCCCGGGGAGAGGAAAGTGAATAAGATGGCTTAATTAAATGGCAAACCACAGCCTCTCGTCCTGTTACCGGTCCATGTCGGCATGGAAGTTGTCAGCCAGTCATTTGTTTCGGATGGACTTGATGGTGGAGGAAGCCGTAACCGACAATCGCTTACGTGAACCACCCTACGACAGCGAAAAAGTCCAGCAATCCTCTCGCACATAATTATCCCGCACAGGATTCGAACCTGTGAACCCACGCAGGATAATCAGAAGTGAGCGTCACTATGCACCAACCGTTCTTTTACTACTTAATTAAAAATGGTAAATTTGATAGAGAAAAAACAGCAGTTTTGAATTTTAACACCATTATTTACATCTTCTACTACGTGAATCTTGGTCCCCATTGTATGATCATATTTCAATGGCTAAATTGATCAACTTGAACCAAATAAAAGTTAACTTTAACTTATTGTTCAGGCGACCAAATATCCCTGGATATGCTGGATCTACTCATTGGGTTGGTATCCATCCTGCACGTAGTCAATTCCCAGCTCCTGAGCCACCGTCTACGGCATACGTTCATCGGTAAGTAGCAAGATAAATAACTATAATAACTTGATAAGCAGGAATCAATAGAAAAGAGTGTTTTTAAGTTTTAATAGTCGTTTATTTCTCCAGTTCAGAAAATATCTCTAATTCAATTTCTATAAACAGAGTTAATAATTTTAATTTGGAGTTGTCAATCTGTAGTTGAAGTTGTTAGTTAAATAGGCAAGAATTAGGGGAGTATTCTATCTTATGCTTTATTTTCTAACATAAATTCGAAAACCATCTTTTTTTGTTACAGTAGGCCTAATTTTCTTAATACCTAGTTTGTCAAAAATCTGAATTGGAAGAACCTTGTTTAGTTATTCAACACACGAGGAAATGCACTCCTTGCCTGTAGGATTGATATCAAACAGCACAAAGGTATAAACAGAAGAATAATTCTATATTTGCTTTTCAGGCCAATGCCAACACCACCGAACACATCACCATGGGCGAAAAGAGCTCCAATGTCTAGAATGGTGACGACCGTTCCACCGAAGAATCCTTTCAATACTATTGATGACATTTCCGTTGCATAGAGTTTTCATTCATATGTCAGACCAGTTTAAACAAATCCCATTTTCAAGGATATTTTTGTTAATATTTTATAATTTTTGTGCCAAATTTGAGTTCGACTTTTTAAATCATGTTCAGCAATATTGAAATTCTAACACATATTACTTACTATCCATTGAAATTTGTACAAGTATCCTATGTTGAAAGCCATGTATTCTAACTTTGTATGGAAAGAAGCATATCCAAGTGCCACATGAAATTTATAACTCCATTTGTGCCATTATCACTACAATATATTAGGATCTTTAAAAAATTCACTAAAATGACGATCCTTATTATTTTATGTTCTTGTTATTTAAACTTGTTTGCGAGTACGTTTGCTATACTGTGTGTGAAGATTTATATTTTACTAAAATTCTTTTGTGCATATTTCTTCTTTTGTTCAGTTGGAATTGCGTACTTGAAGGCCTAAGTTTTCAAGTTTGTGACCGGCTACACATGCTAAATGAAATAGAGAGAACAGGGCCGAATACCTGTTTCAGTCTCTCTGTTAGCAAATTAGGATGACAAGCGGTATTTCAGTTTATTTTTAGAAATCGTTCAGGTATCAAATATTGTAGCCTATATGCCCAAGAACACACCATTGGCAATATGATCACTTGTGATTAGGTGCATGAATCTCAATCTGTTCAGCTTAAAATTCTTGCCGCATATGTTTTGGACCTTTGTCTACATAGGAATTCTCAAAAGCCTCAACGCATTCTACAATTGGAAGACTACATAAGGTAGAGTTGTAATTGCCAGCACACACAGCTAGACGGCTCCATTGCAGTCTTCGAAAAAGCATAAGCGTCCTGTTGACAAGCAGAACCCGTATGGCCCACAGTAAATAGATACGCCTCCAAAGACCGAGACCGCTTACCCGTGATTTTTTTCAACTTTACATTTTTCCGATTTTACTACATGGGCCTACATTCAAAACCATATTGACTGTCTTCATTGACCATATTGCCATCGAGGGTTATGCGAATGTTATATGTCTAAATATCGGTTTTAGTTCGGAAAATAGAAAGGAACGATACAAAAGAATTCGAATACCGATTTTTTTTATGTACAAGGAAGAAAGAATAATAAAATAGCCTACAGCACCGCAAGCCTAATTTAATAAAAGATTATGGGCTGTTTCACATCTGTTCACACCACTGCGTTATTCTTTAATTGTTTAAGTAAACGTGCGTTGTTGCGTTAACGCATAATATTTCCGCACTGCATCAACGCAACAAATTCGCGAAGCAGGTTGTCGCACCATCGACACCTTTAACAATGAGTCAAAAGGACCATTGTCACGCTGCAGATAGTAAACGCTCGGCTGAGCTTCTGGTCCGACACTTTTTTTGTCGGCGAACGCATAGGAATTAATGGATGGAAG